>NW_009735656.1:129685-160974 GCF_000703405.1 Apaloderma vittatum | reverse complement strand
GGAAAGAGATCTGGGGATGAAGGTGGGATTGCATCTCAGGAAGCACTTTCCCATGGAGAGGGTGCTCAGGAACTGGGATGCACTGCCCAGGGAAGTGGTGGAGTCACCATCCCTGGAGGTGTTGAGGGAGAGGCTGGATGTGGCACTTAGTGCCCTAGTCTGGCCGATGTGGTGGTGTTGGGTCATAGGCTGGACTCAATGATCTCAGAGATCTGTTCCAGCCTCAACAGTTCTGTGATTCTGTGATGATTCTGTGATTATCAGAGTAAAATAAATTAATTTCCCATTATTTTAATGACTGTAGATACACCAGATTATACAACAGGAAATATGTATATATCGATATGACATTGTGCTACATAACCTAGATGCAGTCTGAGTTTTAGACATTGACAGTCCCTAGGCACATTCCACTCTATTTCTGTCTATGTCTGAAAGATTTTTTTAGCTTTTTTGCATCTTTTTGTAGCTTGAAGCTTGTCAGAATTCACAGATAAGTTAATTCTCTACCTTTCTCATGGGTAAGTTTTTCCTGTGTATGCCTCATGAGCCCTACTAAGGTGAGTACCCTGAGGATGCCGAGGCTGCTGTGATAGCCTGTCGGCTGAATCCGACTGCACAAAACACAAGGGGCCCTACTTCTGGTCCATACCTGATGGTCAGGACACTGACATTGGATATGGGACATTTGTGTTCAGTTCTTTTCTCTAAGCAGAGGAGATAAACTTCATTACAGACTCTTAAGAGAGGGTTCTCAGCCCCAGGCTACAGGATACTTGATGGGGTGATGCTGAACACATTTTGGAAATGCAGTGGGGCATCGCAACAGCATTAGCTCAGTATTCTCACTGCCGTGTTTTGCTGAAGAGTTTCATCATGCACAAGGGACTTCACCACTAGAACTTAAGTGCATTACATGCGAGACACAGTATGTGTTTTTCAAGAGACATGTGAGCAAACTGAAGGGTCCGGAGAACAGTGAAGCTGGCAAAAACAACACCTATGAGAAAAGTCTGAAAAGAGTGGAATGATTTAGAGTAACAAAATGAAGACGGAAGAGTTTACTTCTGTTAAATGTAGCCACTAGGAAAAAAGTTGTATATTGTTCACTATACCTATCAAAAACAGTATTAAAAACCAGCAAGGAAGATACAGTGTGGGAAGAGTTTTCTTTAAGTGATGATTTTTAAGCACTGAAAAAGAATTAGTCAAAAGGTGTGTTAGCTTTAAAGAACTCATTAAACAAATACCTATTGGGAATAGTCTTAGCTGTTGATGCATTAAGATGATGATTTTCTTATGCTATGTGTCTTATATAATCTCTGAGTGACCCTCCAGCCCCATCTGTCCTTGGACTATGAATATGAATTTAGGCTTCAATGAATGCTATGATTCTGAAGGCCCCTTTGTGGATCCATTCTTCTCTTACTTCCCACCTGTAATCATATGATGAAGGAAAAATGAACGACGGGAAAATGAAAATGAATATAAGGAATATGATGAAGGCTAAGTGTCTAGTGCATTGGCTTTGGGATCCTTCTAGGACAAACCCGAATTAACTTTCACAGAGTCACGGGAAGCTTGTGTCTCACCTCGGGAATAGAATATAGCAACCAAGCCACAAGGTTTTCACTTCCCCTCTAAATAAATTCTAACAATCAAATCAGCATAGAGCAACAACAGTTTTTCTGATGAAGGAGAGATGCTTTGTTATTGAAATGTTCTTCGGATGAATAAGGCAGCAGGAGAGTCTCCACTGTGTCATTTGAGAGAGGAGTAAGATTTCCCCTTAAGAATAAAGAGATCACTATGAGATTTATTGGTCTAAAACCAAAGTGAATATAGAGACTGCAACTGAAAAGCCTGGAGTAAAGAACATGCTTAACCAAGTGTTATAAGATCAACTCTGAATTATATTTGCAGGTGGAATTCAAAGGTTGGAAGGTGAATTAAACAACTCAGGATTATTAGAACTCCCTGTCTTTAGTAAAGACTGGCATGTTTACAGGCAGAGTGTGCTGCCCAATCATTTTTGTAAGCAGCAAACAACTGCTACCACAATTTATATGCATTTGAGGCCCATCTCTGGAAAAGAAATCACTTGCAATTCAAAGAGGAAATAGCAAGAATTTACAAGGCAAGAGGAAAACCATGAAACAATATTCATATTTCCTGTACATCTAACCAACTAGAAATATTTACTAAAGCACAATACAGAATTAATTTCTTTCTCAGAATTAATTTCTCAGAATTAATTTCTTTCCACAAATTCGGAACAATCTAAAGGTTTTCTAGAATAAATGAGGTCTAAAACAAACAAACACATTACAACACAATGAGAACAGGCTAAAAAAGTAATTTTTGTACTCATCCAGAATACAAAATCAAGGTCACCTGAATTTAACTAGCTAGTACTGAATATGGGGTAAAGAGAAAAAGATGCAAAAGTGTTGTTTTACTTAAGCAAATTGTGAACGGTTTGCTAAACCCTTAGGTAAAAGAAACATGCAGTTGTAGGTAGAAGATCTACAATACAGACAAATTTTTAGCAGGTGCAAAATTAACAGCCACATTTTATGACTGTTTGCTGAAAAGACTTAAATTTCAGTGTTAAATCTTCATAGAAATAAACATACATTAACTAAATGGTCTATGTACTTCTGCTTTGCTGTAAAATAGGTAGATTTATTTACATTATCTGCTCACTGGATATTTTTCTTTCTCCAACAAAGAGTATTTTGGACCAGTAATTGGGTCATGACAAAGTAAAAAGCTCAAGTAGAAATTATAAGAAAGATGCTGAATTTACTAGCTTTGAGAATTGTATCCATTTTTAGATATTATGCGTGTAAAATTAGGATTTGAATGATCCAGAGAGTTGTACAAATCCATCAACAATTACAATGGAGTTCAAGATTGTTAAGATCAGTCTTAGTCCCTGTTTACCTCAGGAAGTGTGATGCAGGGATATTTTAATGTTATACATACAAAAATAACAGTACTGGGAGTGTATGTACTAAATTAATATATACCTAGGCAAGAGACATGTGGCAGAATTCTGAAAGATACAAGAATTCAGACCAAAGAAAGACAGGAGTTACCACATTTTAGTAGAGTTGGCTGGAAGATAAAAAATAATGCTTCTGAAAAATGCCTGGTATTTATTTCTATCCAAGTATAAAAAACAAGAAGAACTTATCCAAGAGAGTTTAACAACAGAGCGACCTGCCTTTGGGTAGGAGAAGG
Source organism: Apaloderma vittatum (assembly GCF_000703405.1). Classification (NCBI taxonomy): domain Eukaryota; kingdom Metazoa; phylum Chordata; class Aves; order Trogoniformes; family Trogonidae; genus Apaloderma; species Apaloderma vittatum. Next base: position 157,728 of record NW_009735656.1, on the reverse strand, counting down.
TGGAGATACAGTTCTACTTTCTGTCCAAGCTAACCTGCCAAAAAATCTTAAAACCTCCACATTCTAGATGAACTGATCTTACTACCAAATTATAGGATCAGGGCACTGCAATGAAAAGCTGTTGTTGATTAAACACCATATTTAAACAACATAGCTTGTGTACCACTAGTTATGCCAACCCAGGAAAATAAACTCAAGATCTGGGCTAAATACCTGTGTGTAATTTTCTTTCTGCTGTAAGTATGGAACTAGCTGCAGTCCCCACTTTGTACATAGACAAACATCAATGTCTGCGCTGCGCTAGGATTTCTCTCAAGGCCAGTGGAAGACTTTCTTATGAAATGTCCATTCTAATTAATATTTTTCTACATGCTTGAAAACATTTTAGGCACGTGGTCTTCTACATGTTCACTTTGAAGCCTTCCAGGTCAAATAATGCTTCACTTTCCCTTCAGTTATTGTAGATTTAGATGCGGTATTTTATAAGAACATTCTCTATATGAATGTCATAAACAGGTAGATATCATGAATGATAGATGTTTGTCCAAAACATTTTAAAATATTTTAACATTTTAAAGTTGTTGAGGAATCCTCTTCTGTGAAGGCTTTGTAGGAACTGATTAGACAAACATCTGTTGATGATGGACCAGATGTTAGACCCTGTTGCAATTCAGAACGTTGGGCTGAAACTACAAATTTTCAACTATTGTTTTATTTGTGGGGTCCTAAAACCTTCCATTGGAGGTGCAGAATTTTCACATGCCTAATCTGATGTATAGTATACAAGAGCTTGATCTTCTTAGTTAACCCTTGCAAACCCCTTCAAAACAGTTAACAGTCTTTCATGTCTCACTACAGACTAAAAACCACTGGACTGTAAGAAGGTCTTTTTTAGATCGGTATACCAGCAGTTCTGTAGTATGCCTGTACTGTGCTGGGTTTTCTGGGTTTTGACTTTTTGGAATTTTTACTTAACCCACATTACAGTCCTGCTATGGTTCCACAATTTTTTCCAGGGCAGGACCTTCTTCTGCAGTTCCTCCTGCCAATAGTTAATCCAACAGCCTTTCCTCTGAATTTAATGACAGGGAGGAGCTGGCTTTGAGGAAGCTCTTGCAAACTTTCCTTCTTCCTGAGAAGAAAGATTTTATTAACTTTGAAAGCAGTTGACTAGGTAACACTGTGAAAAACCTGCCTACGTTTCTCTGCTGAAGTTATGCATATTTTCCTAATGTTGTTTGCATTTGCTTTCCCAGTAGTTACTGTAATGTAGTGACTTAAATAACTATAAGAACTATTAACCTACTGCTACAAATCATCATACCTCAAGTGTGGGTAAAGCCTGTATCAGCAATTGTTCTTTCTGCGTGTAGCAGCATGTCTATACCCTGTAACAGTTTGCTAAGTGATCATTTTGACTTGGTTGTTTAGTTTTGGATTTAATGATGCCTAAAAAGAGGAGCAGGCTGTATTACCGACTATAAAAATATAACCATAAAAATGAGCCAATTGATTCTTGTATGAGGAACAAGGATGAAACTGCTAAAATCAATTGTCTCTATAATTTAGCTGGAAAATACATGCAAGAACCCAAATACTGTAGAATTATTAACCTCAAAAAGATCAAGACCAAACTTGTTGCAGTCTTTAGGTGTTTATTAGTTAGTTAGCTTGCATTTTTTCCAGTGTATGAAGCAAAATGAATAACTGTAAAAAATGCTCATTCAATTACACTTTCTATTATTCCAGGGTTTGAGATTTTTTTTTTAAATTATCTTTAAAGATTTAGTCAGTCATACAGTCCTAGACCCTAACACCTAATATTATACTTATGGACTCTAAGAAACATGGTGAGTGAGAGAGCTTTTAAAATACATTTTGGAAGGAACAAAAGGAGGGAGAGACATGTAACAGAAGAAAAGGTTCAAACAGCAGAGACTACCAGCAATAGAGTAAGTTGTAAGTCAACTTGACTGCCTGTAGCCATACTGCTCAGCAGTAAAATATTATTGTGATTCCATATTCTTAGAGTGTAAGAAGCAGTTTTACTATGGCTAGTCTGCAGTCACGGTTGTACAAAGTGGCCACCTAGCAAGAGCTGGCTGACTGGTCAGCAATGCAGACTGAGGAGAACACGTTGGCTTGGCTAGGCAGCCTTTCTCTCAGTGTCAGTTTTACCTGCTCAGCAGTTCTTAAAAAATAAAATACTTTATCAAAATCAAAACCAATCCTGACTGTCACTAACATGTCTGTTTTGGAGGCAGAAGTTGTCATAGCAGAAGTTGTCCTAGTATGTTAACATTTTTTTGACTTACACCTGTATGGACAAAACTCTTTACACTTATACAAGCATTTACTTAAGAGAAACAGATAGCTATTAGATTACTTACAGTTCTCAGACATTCTGCTCATTCCTACAAGAAAAAAATATTAGAAAACCAGTATAACTGCACGTAATCTATTTTTTCACTTCTGTAATATTTTTTTCTGAGTTTTATTATTTTTCCTATGACATTTTACTAAATAAGAATTTATTTCAGAAATATTCTGTTTTATAATGTATGGAATGAATGTTTATACTATTCAAACAGTATATTTCAGTTCTTCACTGGCTAATTATTCTTGATATAATGTTATTTTATCCTGTTACTAAGGATAAGGGATGTGGTTTTATGCTACCTACAGTTTGTTAGCAGAAAAGTTGAAGATGATTTGTATCAGATCTGCAGTGTGTTTTTCTCTGCTGAGACCATTTATTGAACATTCTTAAACCTATACCAGGGATTAATTTAGTCCTTTATCTTTTATACTGATTTTTACAAGTATTTCCAGACTCCAGGCACAGTCTAACAAGATGATGATGTTCATTGCTAAGGATATTCCTCCTCAGCTAATTCAGCTGGGACTCAAGTAAGTTATGTAAACATTTCCCATGGCAGTTCCCCAAGGTGTACACAAACGCTAATCTGAAGTGGTATTTTTCAACCTTTTTTTTAATCTTGGCCCTTTTTTCATGGAAGTAATTTAACCAATTTGAAAAGAAATTGCATTTAAAACAAGGGAAGTTGTGGGTGCTTTCAAGTGCCAATTTTTGGATCACGTATGAAAGAGGAAAATAAACAAAGCATTATGTTTATGTTTAAGTCTCATTTAGAAAAGGCTCATAATTGTACATGTTAAAGATGATGAATAATTAAGAAAACCGGTCATGTAATTATTAGAAGAAACCGCACTTTGTCTTAGAGAATGTAAATCAACAAATTCAAGTTAGACTACTCTGGGGATTTACTCTGTCGCTCTGACAAGGCCTCCGTTCAGCCACAGTGCTGATACTGCTGCCTGGTTCCGGGGCAGCACAGGCTCACTGCAAACTGGCCCCTAGGGTTAGTCCTGTCCTACATACTATTTATGAATGCAGTCCAGCGTTTTTTTGCTAGCCTGTGTATTTCCAAGAAAACCATAGCTCTTCTGTTTTCAAAAGGTGACTTGAAATAATACATTGTGAAAGTCAGAAAAAAATCCCCATAAGGTCTGTAGAGAAGACAGGAGTTAAAAAATATCTTTCAAACAGCAGTAACATTTTATGATAATAAAATATTTTAGGCAGCTCCTCTTTGGTGTTTGAAATGCACATTCCGTGTGAATTATTGGGAAGGGGCAACGTTGTGGATACGTTTTTAGAAAACATGGAGTAATTTTCCTTTAAACATGCAAATAGTGAGACAGGAGAAGCAAACAGACATTGATTGATGGCATGCATTTTACGGATATATCTGGGATTATATCTTTAATTAAAAACATAATTCCTGTCAAAAATACTAATCTTTCTCTTGGGTTTGCTTGCTGAAAACACATTAGGGTGGTATTTGGCTGGATAAAACATTAAATAAATGGAACGCAAATTTACATGTCCACTGCCATTTAAGGTTTCTTCCAAGACTACGCTTTCCATCATGCTGTCCATAGTTCATGGATGTCCTAACCACTAACATTAAAAGACATCATATTGTACATTAGGACTCTCACAGTAACTTCTGGGGAAAATTTCTAAAGGAATCTCTATTAACTTTGAGAGGAGAAGGATTAGGGGTCAAGCTTCAATTTCAACTTCAATTTCTCCACAAATAATTTTATCAATATGACTGCCATAAATAGCCAGCCTGTGTGATTGAAAGATCAGGAATGGGCTAAATAAATAAATAAATAGATAGACAGATAACTAGATAAATAAATAAATAAATATTGTGGCTTTAGAACTAGCTGAGTTGCAATGCCAAAAGCTGATAGTATTGAAGTCAACCATGGAATAAGCATGAGAAATCAAACCGTAACTCTTAAGTTCTTACTAGTTTGCTTTACACTCCTGTGGTACAATAAAATGAAAATTTTCCACCTGCTGCTTTCTTTATCATACAGTTTGAAGCAGTGGTTAAGACTAAATATTCCACCTTCCTTTCCCCTTTAAAACTGCGATTGTCAGAGGAAGCACTGCTATTTCAGAATGGATGGCAAATATGCCTACAGTTCAGGTCATTTTGTATCTTTGCTAACTCACGTAGCAAGCTATAGAATTAATGCTGAAGGTTTGCTGTGTCTTACTGAGCATCCTGTTCAATGAACGCACTCTTCTTAAGCATTATTTATCCTGCAGTCAATTATCTATGGCTGTGCTGACCCCCTTTGTTCATTTTAAAACTCACTTCTGTAGTAATGCAAAGTGATGCCAAGCTAGCCACAACTTCTGTCTGTCCCCAGAATAACTATAGCACTGACAATTTACAGTAATCTCTACTGAAATTACCCAAGGCATTCATTCTTCAAACTTTCTGGCTACATCATCATAAATTAGCACAGGAGTGGTTGAAAGCCAGCAAATTGGGTCCAAATGCTGAATTTTATCCATGTGTTTCTTCAATGAAATGCAAGATGGCTTTGATTTTCCTCTACCTTGTGGAGGTTTGGAGTTCAGTGGTTTTTTGGCAAGAGTTTTAAAATGTTTCCAGGACAAGTTAAATTTACCAATTCCAAGATTTTCTTAGGAAAATGCTAGTTCTAAACTACAGGAAGATGCACTGGCACAAGGTAGGTGACCATAAAGGGATAGAACTGAGAGTGACTAAGGAGCAGACATGTGAACAAAGGGCAGTAAGATGAAGGATGCCTAGGCAGGGAGAAAGGGGCTGTCTAGTAAAAGGCTAGGGAGGAATGTTCCTAGAGAATATGGTATCAAGGAAAAGAGTTAGGGCATGTGGCAGAGTGTAGGTGGGAGAGAAGTGCAGGGTGGCTTGGGAAAAATGAGAAGAGTAATAGAGGACTGAACAGGCACAGAAGTATGGGTGTGAATGCAGGAGATGACTAGAAGAGTGCTAAGAGTGAAGATGTAAGTAAGAAGGAAAGGAAAGACAAGATTACGGTATTCCAAAGAAAGAGCCATAGAAGAAAATTTCCCTGAGTAAAAAATACTCTTCATGTCATAAGGAAACTTAAAATCAATCAGGGCTACAGAACTTAATCATGCTCACAACAGAGTATTTTGCTCTAAGGAGGAAAAAGAATCTCTTTAATTCCCTCTCAAATCCTTGCAGCTTCAAACAGAACAGTCAGGCATCTTCCATTTCAAACTTGAGTATTTTTTCTCTTTCTTTTGTAAACATAAACTGTTAGGTCATCTTACACTGTTTATTTCCAGCTGTACTCCTGGTGCAAATGCTTTTATGCATTTGTTAATCCCAGTGTGGCCTTCTGCACTGGCTCACAATTTCTCTTGGAATAAATCCAAGATAGACTGTATTATATATGCCACTTTTAGAGAAAAACTCTTTACAGCTGGGGGAAAAAAAAAAAACCAAAATGGATCACTTTCAATTTGGGTTTGAATTCTTCTGTCTTAATTAGCTTTGTTTTGTGGCTTAAGGAACCAGATTTTACTACATTGGTTAGCAAGGCAGACTGCCTTATCAGCATCATTCTTCCCTGTGTATACTTTATTGCTGAGCTCTGCATTTTTATAATGTGTAAGCTTTCATTTATTTTAAACTTTGTTACTTATATTATGCAAATTATTAAATGAAAATGTTGTTATATTATCAATTAAAAGTGCCAAAGTGAGAATAAAAATAAAACATGCGTGAAAGAGCAAGGAGGAAGACATAACAGGAAAAATAAAACAAATTAAGTAATGCTCTCAAAATGCGTATTTATAAATAGTAATCCATCCAGTTAACTTCTTTTACACTGAAGATATTGCTGTATGAGAATGATGTAGTTTATATGGATAGTAAATGTAATTCTCTGTGTTTTATTCTGACATTATTCTACTTTGTCACCAACAGTGTAGTTTTGAAGATAAACCACAGATATAAACTAAAGACCTTGTTTTTGAACAGGCCTTTTTTTAAAAACTATATATGTTATATATAAACACAAAAAACAATCCACTAAGAGCTCTTTATGGAAGTGTCTAAGTGCATAACTTCTATCAAAGTCAACGGGGTTAAACAGTTAGGGCAAGTGTAAAGAGATTCACTAAAATTCTTAACCCTGGGAATTCACAGTCTTGAATCTGAGACCTAGACTATGCATTTGCTGAAAAATAAAATCACCTAGAGATTGCTGTGCATTAGGATGGCCAACTGTAGTAGTCAGACATTGGAATAGGCTGCCCAGGCTGTTTAGATGTGGTGTTGAGGGATATGGTTTAGGGGTGAGCTTTGTAGAATAGAGTTAATGGTTGGACTCGATGATCGCAAGGGTCTTTTCCAACCTGAATAATGATTCTATGATTCTATGATTCTATTAACTGGCCTGGCATGGCATGGCCAGAATTCACATGACTAGGTGCTCACTTGATATAAAACAAGCTGGCCTTGTCCAAAGACCTATTAACAACATGAATCCTTAGGCAACATACATGAAATTTTGAGAAGATGCTCTGAGCATTTTGTGTGGTAGACCAGGATCAATAATAGGGGAACATTCCCAAAGGCAATGGGAGAGGGCACGGGAGCACACAGCATAGTTTGCTGTTCAGACACGGTCCTCTAGTCTCTGTGCAGTTAAATACTTCTGACTGGAGACTGTAAAAGACGACATGGTCTGTAGAGAGCTGCCTAAGGTAATCAGGGAAAAATAGAAAGATAACCTCATAATATTTGATTTACTTTGCTGTCTTTGCTGCTTTTTGTATTACATTTTGTCAGTTCATTGCCTGGATCCCTGCTCCCATCAGCAATATGCTAACATTGTAATGCATTTGTAGACTTCATTCTCCTCCACCTATGCCTTTGTTTTTCACTCTGGAAGATATTTCTCAGGTTATTGCGGTGTTATGCAGTTAATTGTACCAGAGCTCAGCCTCTGGAACTCAGTCATCCATGTAATTATATTGTTAGCGTGGACGTTGATGTTGTTTACATGAGCCAGCTAGCACTCTCTCAGACCAATCTGAGGTATAGTTCAGGAGCTAGCATAGCCTGGAACCACAGAATCACAGAATCACACACAAAATCACAGAATTACCTACATTGGAAAAAGACCTTTAAGATCATTGAGTCCAACCATTAACGTAACGCTGTTAAGTCCTTGACTAAACAGTGTCATTAAGCACTATGTCTACATGACTCAAATACCTGGAGGGATGGGGACTGGGCAACCTTTTACAATGCCTGAATAAACATTTCAGTAAAGAAATTCTTCCTAATATCCAATCTAAACCTCCCTTGGTGCAACTTGAGGCCACTTCCTCTTGTCCTATCTCTTGTTACCTGACTGAACAGACCTATTCTCACCTTCCTACAGTTTCCTTTAATGCAGTAGCAGAGAGCGATAAGGTCTTCCCTCAGACACCCTTTTCTCCAGGCTAAACAACCCCAGTTCTCCCAGCCTCTCCTCCTAAGACTTGTGCTCTAGATTCTTCATCATCTTTGTTGCCCTTCTTTAGACATGCTTTAGTACCTCAATATCCTTCTTGTAGTGAGGGGATGAGTCTTATAGGTGGGTACCATGATCTAGATACAAATTTAATGGTATGGAAATGAAGAATGAGCGAGTCTTAATAATACTTGAGGGTCAAATGTTATTCTTGGCAATTCCTGATATGGTAGGATAGTTCTAGACTTAGCAGTAGATTCAGGGCTTTTTAACAGTACTTTGTCAAGGCCTTGTTGAGCTAAGTGTCGGTAACTCTACTGTATTTGGAGGTATTAATCTGTGACTTTCTTTAAAGCTTCCAAACAATTTGTTCTCAGCCTAGGCAAATGAAGACTCAGCAAGATTCCTCCCAAAGCTGGAAGCATAGACTTCAGGGCCTACAATCAGATGTTTCTCTCCTATGGCTGCCAAAACTCTCCTGTAAGATGTTGGTTTCTCACTAGTGTTTCCCAAATACATCTCTTTAGGTGTTGAACTGTAGCATTACTTTTTCTGTGGGCTTGTAATTCTACAGTTTTTGTATTTCATTTTTATATTAATTCCTCTTTCAAATCTCTTTCCTGTTGCCACCTGCTTTCTTACTGCTGAATTATTATACCTTCTCCCCACTGAAATTTCCAGATGACTGCTTTATCTGCTCACAACCTAGAAAGAAAGTTATACATCAATATAAATAACTTAATTAGTTTTTTGTTGCATGGTGTTGGCATTTTCTTAATAGTTAGTGGGATAATTCTGTTTCCTCTGCTGTGGGAGATTAGCTTCTGTTGACTTCAAGATACAATGCAGGACAGATTCTGTCTATCTTTTTGCTAAAGGAATTTTTTTGCATCGTAACAAAATGCATACTATTTTTATAACACAGTTCTTACACTGTATGTAAAATAGAAAGCTTTCAATTTAAAACTGTTAATGGCTTTCTTAGAAGAAAAATATATGGCAAATTTCTTCTAAGAAAGAATTGCAACAAAATTACTTTTAAAATATATTCTGTACAATATTTAATATCTAGAATTAAGAAATGCTCAACAATTTCCCTGTATCAAAACCTAACTTAGATATCAACTTACTTATAGTACTGTCATTGTCAATGGCTGTCTTTTATCCCTTTTAGGTAATAGTATTGTTGTGCACATAAGGGGCATGGCACTTAAACCAGTAGTCTGGGGAAATTTATAACACAACTTCTACAAACTTCTCAACCAAAAGTTTTTATATTTACACTGAATATCTAAATGTTCAATAAGACAATGATTGATGGTATCAACCTTGTGTTCCTTAGCAGAGACAGATAAAATAGTTGTTTTAATTCCTGTGAAAACAAATATTCAACTGATTTGAAATTGCGTTATACTTGATTAATCTCTGGCTAACTGGAATGAGATGAAAATTTATCATTCCTCTTATTAAACTGTGGTTTGAAAAACACATTCAAACTATCCACATACAGGAGCCTGGCATTCCAATATGGTTATCTATGTGGATACCTTGATCAACAGCTGGAGACATTTCAGGATTGAAAATTGAGTCAAAATTTTCTAAATCCCACCCAGGAAGATTGAAAGTGCTTGATCTGGGCACAGTGGCTCTAGGATTCAGGCACTTCAATGAGGAAGCTCCAGATGGCCGAGCAGCTCACAGGTCATCATGTCCACTGCATTCCAGATATTTCTTTTTCTGCACTGCGATGAGTAAAATCCCAAGGTTACTGCTTTGTTAAACAACGAAAGACAGCCTTTCCCTCCATGTCTGACACCTGCTGTGACACTCTTGCTCCCTTTAAGACTGTCAAAAACCTGCAAAATTGGAAGAAGTGACTATGGGAGTTGATTTTACAAGAAATTAATAAAATGTCCTCATATGTAGATCAAAACATAAAACTCTTATGTGGTTTAGCTCCCTTATGTGTATTCATAACCTGCACAAACTCAGAGATGGCATTATGAAAAATACTGGGGAAAAAAAAGGATTGGAGTTATTTTCCTGTATATTTCCTACATATTTGAATGGGGGAGAAAGATATTACTAAGTGCAAAGTACAAGTCATTTACTAGTGTAAAACTCCTAACTTACTCTGGGAAACTCTAAAAATGTTACTGATTAGAGATTGTTTTGGAATAGTTTAGGCAAATATCTATTAGGAAGATTTCGTATGAGATGCGTTTGCCCTCCCTCAATGTTCATTGGAAATCCTGAAATTCTTCCCAACCCTTTTTTTTTTTTGGCAGACTGTTCAACAGCCACTTTCTATCTGTCAGTCAGTTGTTCATTCAGTGTTTCAGACAACGATGGACCTTTAGCAAAGTGAGGAAGTGAGTGTGACAGTCTTTCATGTGAGCTGGAACAAGATAGGTCTACAAATCTGAGTTTTTAGAGTCATGAGTCTTCCTGCACACAGTTCCTGCACATTTCTGGATTTGAAGCTGGCCCATTTCGAGGTGTCAAAGAGTGACAGAGAATGTGTGGAAAGGTAACACTTTTTATGTCTATGACTCAGGAAGACTATAGGGTGTGTTTTCATGCTATAACATGTACCAGCTAAATTCCCTCATGCTCAGTGATCTGGTCCAGATCTTCACCTGGACTCACTCACACTACTGTAGCAATTGGGAATAAATGCTAATTGCTATCCCAGACCCCAGAATATTTTATATGTTGCTTGTACTGTTGATACACGTTGGATGCAAGGATTTTCACTCATTAGCATTTAACTGAGGTAGTGGGGTCAAGACAGCGCTCAGCTGTCATATCATAGCAAATGATATGAGATATTACAAAACAATTTATATTGAAAACACTGAAAAAAGTGAACTCTACTCTTAAGCACCCTAAGTCATGAACCGTAGTGAAAAACAGAGTGTGAAAAAAAGCAATGCCATTCCTTTGCAACTCAGGTGTACTAGCTAAGTGTCTTGAATTTACTAAAATGTCACTTTGCTCTGTGATTTCAAATTTGGGATGCTTATTTTGAGTAATGACTGCAAATTTCATGAACATAATGAGATATCTCTCTATGTCAAGGAACAAGTATCAATACAGTAAATGAGGCAGGTAAGCAGTTCAGATGGAGTTAGCTCAGGCTTCTGAATTCTCTGCTAGAGTGCAAGGAGGTGATTTTACTCAATTTTAATCTTTTTTGTAACCTTTCAGCTAGTTTTGCTTTGAGGAAAAGAATAATGAGATCATTTCTAAAATAAATAAATATATTTATGTATATAAAAACCTACTGTCATTCCAAGGATTTCTTTTGTTTAAATAAACATATATTAATAAAACAGATACGTGTAATAGGCAGATGAGATGGACCTTTGAAATAGTATCATCTCAGACATTTCCTGAGCAGCTGAGGGCATCTAAATTGTTGATGTTATCAATCCCCTTCAGTAAAGGAGGCTTATTTGCAAATTCCTGCAACCCGAATCAGCTGAGTTTTTAAATACCCAGTGTTTCTGTATTCCTTTACTGTTTGTTTTCAAGTGTTGATTTTTTTTTTAATGCCACAAAAGAGGAAAACAAATCACATCATATATTAACCCATAACCTTTTAAGCTACAGAAACAGACAGGTCTTTTTTTTTTTTTTAGTGTTGACATTCTGCATGTGTAAGAAAAACTTATGTATGTAGATTTCTCTCACAAGAGCTTCAGGGCAAAACCCAGACAGAGAAGCCATCACTTTTCCATTCTGCACCCAGGCTGCTGACAAAAGAATTGTGCAAATGAGCCTTTAAATCCTTAAATAGTCACTACACAATGCATGAAAGAATGCAGCGCCGGACAAAGGACAATATTCACAGTTTATCTCAGGGTTATGGATCTGAATCGACGCATGAACATGGGTTTGTTACGGGATGGAGTAGGCCGCAAACCCCTACTGAGAACCCAGTGGCCACAGTCTGTAATGCAAACAGTCAGGCTAAGTCCTTAACAATTAGGGTAAATTGAACTGGCCATTATCTGAACTTCAACTTGTTCTCATGATTGATATGGGAAATGAAAAGTTGTATATATCTGTACAAAGACCGCATGTTTTCTTCTCCTGACCAATGTTAGGAATTGGAAGGTTCATATTTTGATGCAGAAATTCCTTAGTCTGTATCTCCATTTAGTAAAAGTGCTAGTGCTTACATCCATATTGCAATGAATGTTACCAATTTTGTGGGTTTCCTAGAATTTTAGCTATATATGACACATAAAAAATAAGTTTATAAAACTGAATCTGTACTGACTTAGGGTAGATAATCTACACTAATATCTAATCTAGACTAATAATTTATGTGCACAAATACATGTTCATCCAGCATTCTCTACACTACAAGTCTGTTGTCAGTCTGTATAAATATTCATAGGCAATCTGAAGCCGAAGAGTTATGTGTCTTGGGGCATTCAGTACTTCAGGAAAATTAGGGTCCTTTAAAGAATACTTATAATGTAGACCATTTATGAGTATAAATAAATGCATTTTACCTGTACTGTCCATAACAGTTATTAAAAAACTTTGTATTAATGATTCAGGTTTCCCAAAACACAGTAAGTGTAAAATTAGTCTTGAGGTAATGCATTATAAAGAGGCAAATATTAACTTTTTAGTGCTCAAACAGGCAATGGAGGGCCTGGAGATAGGGGATGCTGTGCCCTGTCCTCTGCATATTCTCCCTTTTTCCAGCTTGCAACAGTGAGAAGGGAGAGCATGACATAGCTACCTGTAAAATATGTGCAAAACAAGCAGTCAAAATATCCACAAAGCACCAAGTGTTGCAGTGAAGAGGCAATTCTCATTAGCTTATTAAAAATACTTAATTGAAGCAGTCTATTTTGAATAATATCTCACCTGTTAATATTTAGAGCTGTACAAAATCAGGTAACCTTGCAAGAAACATGATCTGTGAAAGGGCATCTGATTTCACATAAAAACCTGCACGGAGGCCACCAGGACAGCCAATGAAACAGAGAGACTTCAAGAAACTCTCTTCAAAGCAACCCTATGTATTCAAGTATACACTGCATTCAAGTTGAATGGATTTCCCTTTTGTCTATAGTCATCAGAGGCAAGTGACATCTTGAACGCCTCAAGAAGATTAAATAGCAAAGCTCAGTCGGAAGCTTAAAAAAAGAGAGAGAAAAGAAAAGGGCCAACTTGGCCATTATGGAGCTGGTCCTTTCTTGTCTGTGAAAGAGCTTTCAAGGAGTACTATTGGAAGAAGAAGGCCCAGATAAAGAATACAATGATGTTAGAAAGGGAGAACTCCGAGTGGAACCAGAGGGTGTGGGTTGCGCTGAATGAAGGATTAGTGCAGCTTCACAGCAAAGAAAAGGGGAATCCTAGTCAAGATGAAAATGAGGAATTACTTTTTTTAGACTCCAGTTCACTGAGCAGCGACAATGCATGATGGGAGGTACTTGACATAACACTCTTCCAGGCCATGTTTGCTCTCCATGTGGGACCAAGAAAAAACAACAACAGTGGCACACCAAAACAAAACAGTTTTTAACCTAATAAACGTACTCAGAAATTCTTTTTGACAAACCTTGGGCTTTATTTACCGTTGAGTATCTGCATGTTGAACAAATCACACATGGGAAATTAACATGCCAGCTTTGCAACGTGTCTTTTAACAAGTCTATCTTTTTCAAAAGGTTCAAATCAATGCATTCTTATTGCACATTAAGTGTCAAATTCTTCACAGTCTTCAGAAATAGTTACCTTCTGGAACATCTTAGGGTAAATTAGAAAGCAAAATGATGGAGAAATAAAATATATTTTGGATTCTTAGTATAAGATATTTGCACAGCAGTCAGGTTGATTCTGAGTTAGGGAAAAAACAGAATCAAGAAGGTACAATTTAATTGCATCAGGAGACAGACACATATTTTGATTCAGGACTATTATTATTATTCTGCGAATCATTGACCTACTTTACCATATGTGAGGAATCTGTAGCCCAAGAATCATGTTACTAGTTGTGACACAGTGACGTTGGAAAAAAAGGACTGAAATATAGGGTCTTTTGACAACATATTTGTTATTATAATGCAAATACATAGTTCAGGTTAGGGTGGGAAGCAGCTACTTAGGAGCACTCTGAGGATGTTTCTACATCCACATCACATAAGGAAAGGAGTAAACCAGCATTTCCTTTACCTACTGACTAAATTATTATGGTCATAGAGGGCAAAAGAAACAATCTAGTCTACCTCATCCACTTCCCTAAAACGTCGGGAAAAGCTCAAGCAGCTTAGGACATCACAAAGTATTAATCTCACGCAGATAACTCTGCTGTCCTCATGGGCAAAGGACTCTTTGCTGAAAAGCTTTCTTCAGGGCTAATGAAAGAGCTGAATAGACAAAAAAAGAAGACCTTGAGATCATTCAGTTTCCTTGGCTAGCTCTCAGTCCAGGCAAATATAAAGTTTTATCAGGAACAGGACAGAAGAACCATGTCCTTCCAGTACAACACAAGTTCAGGAACCTGTTAATGATGAAGTCAGAAATTGCACCTCAGAAGCAGCTGGGACAGAACAGACGTGGCTACAGTAAAAAGGAGGCTTCTTCCTAAAGTGCATGAATCATCTGCTTTTGTGGTGAGAAGTTATTAAGATACTCAACAAAAAGAGAGAATTTGTCATGTTGGAACAGTTTTGCTTGACAGGCTTAGCCAGATGAAGGTTCAGAGGGGCACAACTATTCTCTAAAATGTACACTGGCAAATACCATGAAAGCATTAAAAATAAAAGAATGGCTGGCACCTGGACAAATGAACTCAGGCTGTGAATACACTTAGGAAATTAGAAGGTGCCTTCTTGGTCCTTTGCCAAGAGCCTTCCAATAGTAACAAGAACTGAAAACTTAACTTGTTCAAAGGCTGAACCGTATTTATTTATGGTATGACTGGTGCTGTTGATAATAGTTGACTGGATGTGATGGCCTAAAGCTGAGGGAGCCGAACTGTGGCTTTTGAGCACACATAATTCTTACATTTTTTGTAACTGCCCAGGGTAGTATGACATGGAGATTCTGGCTTGCAGCCTGTCAGTCTGCTCCCTTTCTACTATGCTCCCTACCATTGTTCCTTTTTCTTCTTGCATGATCTGTTCTTTCTTACTACTCACTGACTGCTCACTTCTAAAAACAGACTGCAGGAGCTGCATGGTGACTGCTTTCCATGCAAACTACTGATAAACCAAAAAAGTAATAGTCCACAGGACTCTGCAAGGGCGATCACCACCTCTTCTGCTTCCTTGCACACATGTATGGTTGTGTGGAACTGAGAGTGCTATGCATACCTCTGATCTCAACCGTAAAACCCTGTTTCGTCCTACTTATCATATCCAAGCTCTTTTTCTCTAACTTATTAACAGGAACAGCCTTACGATCCCCTCTGCTAAGGGTTCACTTGAGTGTTTCATATGGTGACTGTGCTCTGGACTCAGAGCTTTCCTCTCATGCAATAGTCAATTTGGACACTAACTTCATCAGGTGTTGATTCACTGGAAAGATATTTTTAGTCTTCTGACAAACTTTGGAAGATTTTATGTTTTCACAGTGTTTACACATATACAGTAGTGGACATGTAAGCACATTTCTGGTGCATTGCTATTGGGCATGAAATAATTCAACCAGATAGAACTAGTGGATGAGAAATTTTTACTTCTTTTCATTATGAAGATGTATGACTTTATTGTTACTTTGATAGTTATTACTATTCAGAATTGAAAATCTAGTTCCATTACCTTTTTTTTTCAAAAAAAAGAAGATTGACTGAACATACTGATTGATACACTGAATGTGTATACACAGAGTATAGTAACTATAACATGTACCTAAATGGGCAATTTGTAGCACTGTGCTTATAAATAAACCCATTTTCTGCTAACAATTTTTGTATTAGCAAAATGATAGCATGAATCAGAGGTGTGTAGGCACATGTGGGCATGCAAGAATGTTCTTTAAGGATATCGTATCCTTACACCATTGAAGCCGTTTATTTGTTCATTGTTGGATAATCTGCCACCTCTAAAAACCATTTTATGCAATACCATTTTTTCATAAAAGAACTGAGATTTTCCTCTGAGAGTGATCCTCCATATAATTAAGGAGGTATAAAATCAAATTATATGGAAGCTAATCCAAAGACACAGTAGGGATAGGTGTTATGAAGTAAAAATTTTACCAGTGGAGTAGAGCTACTTCAGTTTGCACAGGAAGGACCTCATTCTGCACTGTGGAAAAATAGCTGGCCTATGGAGTTCTGAATAGCCCTTTTTCTGTAAAGATTCTTACTTACCCAAATTTCAATTTACCAAATTGAATGTTGCCCAAATTCAATGATGCTTTGTTTTACTACTCTGCATGTTGCTACCCTGTGTTTAAGGTTGACCCTACTTTTTGTACCCTTGCTGGGCTGGAGCCAAAATGGCAGTGTTGTCTGACTCACTGTGTTCCTCTCATGCAGCCTGGTGCCCAGCTGCTCCATCCCCAGACTTCTGCTTGAAGGCAAAGATGAGTTCAAGAAACATATGAATTCCATGCCCTAACAAAGCATTTTTCACAAAACCCCTGAGATTTTTTTCCCTAATTAGAACGCAAAAACATATATCTTTCTTTATTCTTTACAGCAAACACTGTCAAGTCAGAAGATGACCGACTTAATTCCAGTTACCACCATTATAACCCATGAAAATATAATCATACATGTGGGGAAATAATTGTGCCTTTTTCCTTTCTCTCTTTTTTAACCTCCAGTTTTTTATCATAGCCGTTAAGACAATAGACCAGCTGGTGATTGAGTAGTGGTAGTGAGCACCTAGTAAATAGTCAGGATGATTTTCACACTGTCAACATTAACACTCTTCTTGTATTCACTCAGAAATGGAGGGTATGAAAATGAGGTCAATGGAGCAAAAGAAGTCTTAAACTTTTAATCACTTGTATCAATTGTCAATTTTTTTCCTTTGTATTTTGGTGGTTTGGGTGGTCCTGTATCATAGTAATGAAGGAAATTTCTCTTTGATCAAAAGAAAAGCAAAGTCTGTAGAGGACAGACAGAGTTTCCATACATACCTGTCTTGAAGTTTACCCGCCTTTCTAATGTAAGAAACGCCTTGAACAGGAATGTAATAGATCAAGAATTTTAAATTGCAATATTTTTATTTAAATGTACCAGGTATCACATAAAAAAAAATTGTGCCATTAAATGCAGTTATGTTAATAATAATGAAAATGAGAAATTCTTTACTGTGTCAGAGTTAACAAATAGAAAGCAGAATCAGACTGAAGAACAGGATTATTATTTTTTTATTTATATTTTAAAAAGTGGGGTAATTCAGGTTGGAAGGCACCTGTGGATGTCCATTTCAACTTCCTCCTCAAAGCAGAATCAGGTATAAGGTCACATAATACCTTCAGTTACATTTCTCAATTTATATGAAGAGGAAAACAGCCAAAATTTAAAATATTTTCTTTTTTTTTACCACTTTGATCTAATTTTATTCCTATTCCTCTATTACTTCAACTCTCAAACCCAGAAATATGTGTTATATTATAGTCACACCTAAATAGTTCCCTTAACTTGGGAATAATCAAAAGCCTTCGTTAAGATAGCTCAGATTAGACTTCAGAGCAGCATGACAGATGTTAACATGACTATTCTGACTTCTATTCGTAAGCACAGATAGGAACACAATTGCCAATTAAAATAGAACATATTCAAATTGGAATCATTTTATGGTTGATTAGGCTGCACGATATACCAAGCCATGTGTTGTTATGGATATTACCCTAGAGTTTACACAGTTCCTCTGATAGTCCAAAGAGTGCCTGTGGGGACAAGAACTCATGCACTGGAAGTATCTTCTTTATCATCTTAAAGTAGAATGTCTTCAGGGAAGCTGGTGTAAAAGAAAATATTTTTGAAAGGTTTATCTATTTAAAAAATGCATAAAGGCATTTTTCACACAGTGGATTTGATTCATTCCTGTATGCACAGATGATATATCTGTGGCAGTGGGAGGGTGCAGTAACCTTTGTGATGTCTTTCATACAGGTTACAGTAGTGGATTTTACCTCATAGATCTAAACAAGACACTATAGAGTGCTTCCCCAAGGCCCTGGCCACAAATCTTCCCTGTCCATCTTCACCTGTACAAAGGAGTTAAAAGATTTGATGTTCTGTGCTGCTGTAACACTTCCCCAGTTTTGCCTTCTGTTGGTATGGGCATGAAACCTGACTTCTACTGCTCGCACTGCAGTATGAATTCTATGCTAAAAAGTAGATATCTTCGTTTTTGTGTTTCAGTTGGTGTGGGCAAAAGTAAAGCAGGGTATGATTTCAAACAGATATCTTGGAGGTATCCTTTTAAATTACTTTTTCATGGAAAGTAGCAACATAACTTCAAAAGGGCTAAGAAACATTGAATCAGCTGTTTTGCTTTTCAACCTGCTGAGTGAGCACTATAAAAACTAGTGGCAAAATTCAATTTCTGATCTGAAGTTTAATTTTATTCCATCTCCACAATTTTGCCACACTGCTGCTTCAGCTGTCCTTCCTCTAACAGGCTACAAACAGTAAATGTGTTGTTTCCTCTGTCCATAAAAGCACCAACAGGCAGGGGAAAGACTTGCCAGAGGGGAAGAGCCTTGCTAAAGCTTAATAAAAACTGTTCATGTTCCCTGCATGCACTAGCATGTCTGATCCAAAAATATGTATTTGAAGCAGAAGCCTTAATGTAGTTCCTGATTCTCTAAGAAACAAACTTCCTTTGTGAAAATGTTTCAGAAAAAGGTACAAAAAGGTACCAAAAACATCTATATGACTGCAATTGTTTGATATTACCCTCACGGCTTTATCAATTAAACAGAAATACTCAGGATATTTTGCATATTCGTTGCCTGGTATGCCTTAGAATCACCGTCTTCAGCAAAATCTCTGTGCAGTAGATTACTATACATGACACGATTACTTATCAGTATAAGCAGTTTCCCCCTTGACCACTAGCTGCAGCTGACCGTTACAACCCAGTCAACCCCAGAAGGTTTTTAGAAACCTCTTCACACAATCAGAGTCACAGAATGTCAGGGGTTGGAAGGGACCTCAAAAGATCATCTAGTCCAACCTCCTGCCAGAGCAGGATCACCTACAGTAGGTCACACAGGAAGTCATCCAAACAGGTTTTGAATGTCTCCAGAGAAGGAGACTCCACAACCTCCCTGGGCAGCCTGTTTCACCTTCTGCAAAATATCCGAAGAAGGAAGGTAAATTTTGGGTGAAGATATTTCTCTCTTCCAAACCAATAAGTCAGATTTTTCAAAATAACAACAGTACCATGGTATTCTTAGTCTTTGTGCAACTCATGGACCTTCTCCAGAGCCATAAAAAAATCAATTTCACAGCACAGAAGCTGAAGTATATGTCTCCATCACAGCTGACAGAGTCCAGGACACAACGTAAGCACATTATGCTCTGTGATTTTTTTTTTTTTTTGTTCCCCAGTATGTATACAGGTAAGCGGATCTTGTTTAAACTCCCTGATGGTATACCAGGTATGTCAGGCCCTGGGTACGTTGGGGCATATGCATCCAGAATGCATCTTCTGGCCATGGCTAGTCAATGTTTGCAAGCTTGATTGATACTCAGAATGATCCTCAAGAAACTATCTCAGTATATTTGGCACATTTGGTGCTGCAATGAGTTGCCACTGCTTTTACCTAAAAGGCTGAATTTCAACTCTTAACTCCGGTCTCTAGGTTCTCAAGAACAAACTCTGCAACTCTAACAGTAGTCCCTTCTTATGTCGTTCTGCCAAAAGTCTGTCAAATGCTCCGCATTTCCTGTATTTTGCACATTCTTTGTCTACAACCTGGAGGTAAATTCATCTGTGAGATGCAAGCCGCAAACAGAGTGCTGAAATAAAATAAACTGAAAACTTAAGAAATATTTTTTATTTGTTTATTTTGTTTTTAGACACATTCGTCGCCTAATTTAATTACCTTCTGGCTCACTTGAAAGTGATTTGTGATGAGAACATGTCTAGATGAATAACTTTTAACTAATGGACAAATAAAGATTTTTTTCAGTGATAATTAAATGGTTAAACAAATAATTTCAAATCATAGTTTTCCCAGATGAAAAGAAGCAAAGATGACAAATAAAAGCATTCAGTCTGAGTAAATCTCTGTGTTCAGGACAAAGCTTTAAAGCACAGGAAAAAAAATTAGACTGTCAGTTACTTTACAGTAGGTTGTGAAAAACAATACTGAGAATACAGATGCAGCCCTTCCACCTCAGTATATGTAGGTGGAAAGAAATGGATTAACATTTACATTAATTGAAAGCATTCATGTCTTAGGAATGACACAAGAAATTTTTGGAAAAAAACATCAGAGCTCTTACAGGAGAAAATCAAACGACCTCTTGCTCAGATCCTGTCAGAAAAAGATGCAGGATGTAACATTTGTGTCTTGAGTTTTCTTGTCTTTGGGGACAGTGGAAGAGGTCAGAGTAAGGAAGTATTCTAACTATCATACAAAGAACAGTTCAGACTAGGGAGAAAGAAGAGATGCCTGTAGGTCATATTTTTGATGGACTTCTGGAGGGTGGTGGTGTAGCCACAGCAGTTGGAACAGTTGTCTGGCTTGGCTGAGCAGGGATTGACCTGGGCAAGATAAATATTATAGAAACAGAGTCATCCGTTTGAGAACATGGGTGTGCGTGGACAAACACAATCTGGTCTTTTGGTGGCACGGAAGTGTAAAGAATCAAACCAACTTTTGGCTTGTCCTGAAATCTGATGTAAACCCAATGTAGTTTCTAATACGAACTCAGTAAGTTCAAAAAAGAGAGAGTTCACAGCTGAAGCAGCTGGG
Source organism: Apaloderma vittatum (assembly GCF_000703405.1). Taxonomy (NCBI): domain Eukaryota; kingdom Metazoa; phylum Chordata; class Aves; order Trogoniformes; family Trogonidae; genus Apaloderma; species Apaloderma vittatum. The sequence goes on along the minus strand of NW_009735656.1, from coordinate 136,938 downwards.
GAACAAAGAGAATTCAGGAAGATCTCAGTTTAGTCCCCAAATGCCTACTTTCTCGCTAATAGTCCACCAACTCTGAATGATGTATTTCTATTCAAATGCAGCACAAGGCAATTTCCTTGCATTAGGAAGCACAGACAGATACTCCTTAGAGCATTACAGATGGATGTCTCTTCTGGCTTTCAGCCCTCAAATGTGGGGTCAATGGTACTGCTTTGTTCTTGTGATTCCCTGAGTTTACAGGGAAAGGATAACTTTACCATTCTCTTCTAAAGTAAAAACTGTGAGACATTTTGTATCTGAAAAGTCATTCTACAGGAACTAGACTTGAAATGTGACACTGTACAAAAGAAGGAAATAAAATGTAAGATAATTTCATATATCTATGCTTTTGTTCATTATAAAAGTAAGTATTTCCTGGGAAAAATGTAAGCATTTGACTTGAGGAATATTATTAAAAAAAACTATCAAAGATACTATTAAAGAAACTGGAAACATTGATTCAAACTGACTTTTAGGACTACATAGTCTTCTTTAGGCAATATTTTGATGGCCATGGCACATTTGCTCAAATTGAAAAATCTTTCATAGTTCTTTGAGGCGTTTCAGAATTTCTTAGAAGTTCTTTAATTCTACTTCTTATTAAAGAAAATAAAACCAAAAATTCGTGTAAAAGCGTAGCAAAATAATTATTAATTCTAAGAGGAGAAAATTTTGTCCATAGGCTCTTTTTTTTCCTCATAAACAGTATCAGTAAGTAGTTTTTTGCAGCGAATTAAATGCTCTAAATGGGTGTTAGGTAGTAGCATAGAAATCTGGAACAGAAATGGCTAGAAACTTATTTAATTTATAACTGTAAAAATAGATCTGCAGTTGCCATGGCTCATGGAACTAGCTTTGACCTGAAGATTTGCAGAGATATATGTAAGTTATAAAGAAGTTCATCTTCATTTAAAACTCCTGGCTTTACAGATAGACCTCCACATTCTCTTGGAAGATGAAGCTCAGTGAGTTACATACTACCTCAAGATAGATTGATCTTCATTTAATATTAAGGCATGCCAAGCCTTTGGAGTCTGATAGGTCCTGCACATTATCAAAGATTATCAAAGAGGTTTTCTGAATGTCACAGAGGAATAGGTTCGTACCAGCCAATTGAAGGTCAGTCAAGCACTACATACATTCTGATATACAAACCTGCAGAATTACTTAAAGTAAAATAAAAGGTTCTACACAGTAAATATTATTACTAAAATATGTCAAGAGATAGCTAATGCCTCACATCAAAGAATAGAATTTCCACATGTTTGAAGAAAGCCACAGTTCTGAAAATATTCCCACAAATGCCTTGCTCCACTGGCCAGTTTAGAGAACCACTTCAGTTTATCTCTCAGCTTCTGATACAGAAATATAACAGGAACAGATGTTACAGCAAATCTCTGAATACATCAGTTGCTCCAGAAGTGATTCCCCATGCCAGAGCACTTCCAAAGGTAATAGTGTAGGTAATGAATGACAAATCAGGCACTTGTCTTTTGATATGTCCCCACTGGCTATTCATTGTTTGGCTCTTGGGTATCTGACATGAATGATCCAACTGGTGTCACTTAAAGGGCAAAGAGATAAACCATATGTGAAAAAGAATAAAATAATGTGCCTTTCAAACAAAGGAAATCAACCTATAACTAAACTAAATGAAGTGGCTTTGTGAATGAGAGGCCTGATTCTCATTTACATTGACTTACACCTTCCCAACAAAAAAATAAACCTTGAAGGGGATACTGAAATATTTCCCTTTTAAAGCGTGTTTTCACTAAAATGTTGTCTTCCTAAATGCTTGGAAAGGGTCTTTAACCCTTCAATTCAACGTGTTAAGAATTTCTTTCCTAATTAAAAAAATTATGAATTTGTAAAGAAATTACTAGATAATGTTAACCATCAAATGTTAAGTGATGCAAGAGCAGTGTGAACTTACCAGTAAGCATCAGAAGAGTTGTGATATAGCCTGACCTGTAAAACACTTGTATTCCTGGAAGTCAGATTTCACCCTTGACATTGTAGCTGTACCACATTTAAAAGGTAGAAAAAGAACCCCAAACCAGCTTAAAAGTAATTCTAGGTTTCCCCAGATGGGAAGTAAGAAATTAGAGTATAAGAACAGTGAAGCAAATTCATGTCATTACCATTGTTTTTATTATCACCTGGTTTGCATTTTCATAGCAGACTCTCACCTACATAGCTAGGCTACACTCTGGCATCCTGTATTGATCTCACTCACTAAAGCTTTCAAGCAGTCTGGAATCTTGTCTAACCTTCTGCTAATATATGCATTTAAAGGTCACACACATGATGTAAGATTTACTTGCCAAACGCATTCTGTGTGCTCATTCTGCAATGTAACCTGACAGTTAACTTTTGCCTACTTGCTGCTGGTTTAGGCTGGGTAAGGCAATGCAGGCTGAAGGTTTAATGTTGAGCACAGACCTTTCCAAGCTGCTATCACCACACAATCTGAAGTCTTCCCCAGGTAATCACAATGATGTGATGGCCCAGTTGAAAGAAGACAAAAACAGCTACATGTGTTTAGCATGTTCAGTACTTTGCTGCTGTTATTTTAGAATTGGAAATGTCTTTGTTGGGTCTAAAATAACCTGTTGGAAACTGCTAAAAATGTTACTTTTCATATAGGTGCTGCATCTCTTCACACACTTGGGTCATCACAGTTCGTACCACTAGATGGTTTTACAGCAACCTAGTATACATGTTAGTTGTGGAGGTGCATGGCTTTTGTTCCGATATCCTTTGAAAAGGAGAAATTCAACAAGATCAACGGCAAGAGCTATTGAGGAACTACTTGCAAATTTCCGTCACTGAAGTGTGTAAACAACAGTAGTGACAGAAAAAAAATGAAATTAAACAGCCTCATGCAAAATACTTCCAACTGGACTCCTTTTTCCTGCAGGCAGCACAAAGGCAAAAGCAGAGCTGCTCTACCTTGTGGCAGTTAGCAACTGATCCTTCTACATGCTCTGTAAAAACAAATTCCACTCTTAAACAGTATTAAATAATTTTGAGCTGTTTTATCCCTCAATATTATATAAGAGCAATTTTAATTAATTCTTAAGAGCTAAAAAAAAAAAAAGGAAAGAAATGAAGATTTGTGTTTCTTAGGAATGCTAAGCTGTACAAAAGCTCTGGGCTTTGTTTTTGGCCTGTCATTCTAAAGGAGGTGAGGAGGGATTATAATTGCACTGTGGGGCCTGAACAGAGGACCCCTGTAGGTAGAGCAGGCCTTTCAATCTTCTGATCAGCGGAGCTGAAACAAAAATGCAGGAGGGCTGTGTTCCCACGTTCTTTGACAGTTTCCTGCTGCAGATAGCGTCCTTTTAAACCTCCCTTATGCTTTCATTATGCTGTTGAAATAATGAATAATTTGCCTCCTCCACTCTTTGATATGCATGGTCAGATATTATTGGGTAAGAAGCAAGAGGGACCTTCCTATAGCCTTAATCCAGTTCACACTAATAAAATGATTTGGCTGAGCATTCTTGGGAAGCAATTATTTTTCTTGAAGACAATGACTATCAAAAAGTCCCTAATGGGCAGAGGCAGATCAGGTCACCTCAGCTTTCCATTTTCTTCAGCACGAGCAATGTTTGGACCCTTAAAGTGCAAGCTCCCTTCTGCAGTTTTGTCACAAATACTCAATCATTACTGTTGCTGAGTGTAGGGTTAAAAATGAATTAGGCTTAATTTTGATTTATTCAAGTGTGCAGTTACAGAACATGAGAGGTTAACTATACTCTGACTTGTATGAGAGAAAATGTTCAAAGGGAGAAACATGCTGGAGAAATGAGAAAAGGTACTTCTGTTTCTTAATAGTAGTGGTGAGAAAACATATTTCAATTCTCATTCTACTTTTTGTCATTAAATTATGCAGTTGGCACTCTTAAATAAAAGAACCCCAGGATTACTTTTTTCCCATAAATTAATACAGAATTAATGAAAGACAGATTTATTCATTTAAAACAGTACTCTTCTTTGGTAAGATTAATGCTAGTTCAAGCAGATTAGTATTCTGTTCTTTTATATCTTAAAAATCATCAACAATTACAAAATACATTGGCTGTCAAACAATAATACTCCTATTATGTAACCTCATCTGATTCAAGAGTCTTTGCAAACATCAACTGAATTGTCCTTACACTCCTCTTGACACAAAGATCATATGTATATCCTTATTACTTGTGAATTATTATGATTGCTGTTATCATTACTACTTAATATTATTGTTAATATAAAAAAATCAGGGTGATTATGTCTTTTAAAGACAGGTAGATATGTGCTGGGTTTTCTAAAACATGTAGTTGACTTTTGTTCAAAACTTTTGTTATTATAGTCATATAATTAAAATGAGTAGGAGATGCATCTGCATATCTAAAGTGTGGCCTGATCCTAAAAAAACTTGCACTCTCATCTTAGGTGTAATGCAACCTTGTATTTTTTGATGAGGAAACAGATATTCTAAATAATTTCAGTGAGGCCCAAAATACAATGCTATACAAGTATGGCCCTATAGCATTAATTACATGCAAAAAAATTGGTATTAAACAGAAGCATTGTAAGAAAATGAAGGTAACTTCTCAAGGTTAAACAACCGTAGTTAGTATTGGAAGAATTGTAACCAAAGTTTTCCTATGTTTATCCTTGGCAATAATATTAATGATCACGTTGAATATTTTTGATAACAAACTTGGTCCCAAATGCAGGGGTTTTGCTAATTCAACTTGTTGTATCAAAAGCAGATGAATTACAAATTTTGATTCAGTATACTGAATTTCACACAACCAGTTGAGTCTCAGTGATAAGGAACAATCACCCACCTTCCATCTGAGTCAGTCCCACAGTTGATCATTTAAGTGTAATATTATGACTGTGCTCCTAATTTACATGTCTGCAAGCCTCATTTCAGCTGTGACGAATTTGACCTTCAAGACTGATAAGGACTGTTGTGTGAGTTGAAAGCAAGTGATATTTATGAATCATCTTAGCAAAGGGTTTTTTTCAGTACAGAATTAGAATTATGTCACTGTAAAAAATGGTAGTAAAATATCACCTGGAATATTCCATGTAACTTTGGCTATCCAAAGTCAAAAAAGATAGAATTAGAATAAATGCAAAGAATATCTTCCTTTTTTCCTGACAGTGGACTGAAACACAAAATTCAAGGCAAATTCAACTGTTCTGTAACTATACTAGGAAGGGAAAAAATAAGTGTAGTCTGATGAGAATCAAGACTTGCAACTTGGCTAAAATTTGACTATCCATGGATAGTATAGGGATAACATTAACTTGTTATCTTCCTTCTCTCTAAGGCACTCTATAGGTAAGTATATACAATGAAATAGAAAGAAAGACGAGATCTTTGAGGTTTGGAACCTCTATGTCTGTATGGTGCAGTGCATCAAGAGAATTTACCAACATCTCTCAAGTGTGATGTGACACCCAAGTTAAAAAATGTAACGTGACATGTTACCCACATGGATATCTTTGGATCACGCTCCCCTATATTTTGGTACCCAAGATTAACTTGGATTCAACTAGCTGCTGACACTCCAAGTGTCTCAGTTATTCAGTCTGCCTCCCTCCTTTCCTACACCTCATCCTATGGTGAAATGTGACTGAAGGAGAGTATGAAGATGCTAATTAATTAATGTAGGGCTATGATAGGCACTATAAAGTACACAACTTGGATACTCTTTTCACAGACAGCTACTATGGAAAAAATTACACGTGGAAATGTTACTCCTGAGAAAGAAAGAGAAAGAGAGGGGAAGGACATACTAGAGGCAATTGATTATAGCTGATCAGCCTCCACCAGTGCAGCAGAGAATAAGAAACACCAACCAGCTGCAGGTATGGTCACTCTTTTGCTACTGTGGTTACTTGAATTAACAATACTGAAGATTATATACTTAAATTAATGTGACTTCTGGTTAAAGAAAAGTTTAAAGTATAACATGATAAAAATAAGTATACAGTGATATTTAAATGATATAGATACTCAAAAGATATTTGGGTTTGAATTACAGATTTCTTTGGCAAGCTTTCACAATCAACTATTTCATAGTGGAAAAAGATAGTAATTGGTCAGTGAATATGGTGCAAGAATAAATAAGTTGCTGTATCAGAAAATCCTGCCAAATTTTTCCCTGGCTTTGAGTGGACTATTTGCAGAGATCATTAGCAACACAAACTGCATAAATTCAGGAATTCAGCAATCCCCACCTTTGAAGAAGTGACCAGGAGAGCGGTATGTTCTTGGTATTGAGCACTCACCAACCAACATTTTCATCCTCATTTGTTCAGTGCTAGAAAATGATGCCTGATCACTTTCTTCCTTGTAGTGAACAGCGGAGTCACAGTCATAAAAATTCTCTGGACTGTTGTGATCACTTAACAGTTTCCAGCAGCCTAATGGTGCATTAATATGACTTTTAGTAAAAAAAAAAAAAAAGAAAGCCTCAAAGTAAAGGTGATTCAAGGTGATTCATCTCTCAAGCAAATAAACATAAATTTCAGACAGTCACCTGGAGTCACTAAATCAGGAAATGGTCACTGGTCATCTTTTAGTTAATCATAATAACAACTGAGAAACAAATTAACTACATTTTTCTCAGGAAGAAATATCCTTGTTAAAAATCACTAAGGGAAGTGATGAACGTTAGAAAACTCCATCTCTTTATATTTATACTGGATAAGTAATTTTTTTCTTTCTGAAGGATTTTAAGAAAATAAGTTTCCTTGAAAAATGTGTGAGGTCTGATCTTGCTTTTATATCAGAAAGATTTTGTTTAACATCTGTCCATATAGGTCCTCCCATAATGTTATATCTCTGGACAGACAAAGTCATATCAATGCCAGACACCTTTAAAAATCTGTAGCAATGTCTTATATTGTCTGATCTCACTTCCATCAGAGAACATCAACTTCAGTAGTGCAGTATTTTGAATATCTATTGCTTCCATTTCCTTTGGTCAGAATCAGATTAAGTTTTATCTGAGCTTAAAGGTAAGGAAAAGCTACATTCAGCATGTAAGAAAAAAGATATAATAAATATTCTAATTCAGATTGATCTTCTTTCAGCTGCTACTGAAATGTTCAAGAATACTTGAAATAGAGAAATTGAATAAAACATCATTTCTCCCATTTTTCTCTACATATCTGTTCCAAAATTGTTAATGGTGAGCTTATCT
>NW_009735656.1:103415-129654 GCF_000703405.1 Apaloderma vittatum | reverse complement strand
TAGCTCCAAAAGTTAACGCCTTTCTTGATCATTTTCAGTATGAGAGGCTGTTTTGATCCTAACATTCTTCACAAAATTCTTTCTGATATTACTAAGAACCAGGAACTTGTACTTCTAGTATAAAAGAACAGATTTCTTCCCTGCCACCTGGCAGCCTCATTGTCAGACATTAGATATATTTTTCTCTGATTTTTTCCTATGAGGAGCACCTGAGGATTCTAAGTTTGTCTGGCTTGGAGAAAAGGAGGCTGAGGGTCGACCTCATTGCTCTCTGCAGCTTCTTGAGGAGGGGAAGTGGAGAGAGAGGTGCTTAGCCCTTCTCCCTGGGACCCAGTGACAGAACTTGTGGGAACGGTTCAAAGCTATGCCAGGGTAGGCTTAGACTGGACATTAGGAAACATTTCTTTGCTGAGAATGTAGTCAAACACTGGAACAGGCTTCCTAGAGAGGTGGTTAATATCCCAAGCCTGTCAATGCTGAAGAGGTATTTGGACAATGCCCATAATAATGTTTTGAGTTTTGGTCAGTCCTGAACTTGTCAGGCAGTTGGACTAGGTGATCGCCGCAGGTCCCTTCCAACTGGATTGGGTTCTATTCTATTCTATTCTATTCTATTCTATTCTATTCTATTATTCTATTCTATTCTATTCTATTCTATTCTATTCTATTCTATTCTATTCTATTCTATTCTATTCTATTCTATTCTATTCTATTCTATACTGTTCTGTTCTGTTCTGTTCTGTTCAGAAGGAGTACTCTAGGTAGGTAGGATATCAAGACTGCTCTTTTTGACTGAAGAATCAAAAGTGACTTCCAAATGAGCATAGACAAGGTGGGAATTATGATCCTTTACTGCCAAGCTCTAACACAAGGAGCCTGATACTTATTGCTGTCCTTGAGCTTGCAGTAGAACATCTGTTGGGGAACTTACCCTGGGCATGTCCAGATATAGAGAAGGGAGTGGAGCCTCTTTCCTCTCATTCTTCCTGTGCTTGATGAGAACATCAGTTACACTGGAACTTTCTTTTCTTTCTCTGCAGCCAAATCAGGCTGTAAGTGAGTGTAATTACTTTTCATATCCCCTTACATGGACATGTACACCAAACCATTCTTTAAAGTGTGGATGGAAGACTTTGGGTGATTAAATTTGTCGGGGAGACCACTCTGAGTCTGAGATATATATATCTTTTGTAAGCACTTTGTTGCAATTAATAGTCTTCTAATTACTTTTACGTTATTTATTATCCAGGTGAGTAATTTTAAGATTCTTTCACTGCTCAGACATATGCAAAAAAAAGTTCTTTGCCACAGTGTAGACTAATTTATGTCTGAAATATTTTTCTGAAACTTTTTTTAGATGAGTAAAATATTTTAAGGAGGAATAGAAAAGTTTAATTCCATGAGAGGTGATCAATTGCAAATGTCTCTGCAACATGAACATAGTCTATTTCTTGGCTTAAAATGCAACTCAACTCAGAAAAGGTGTTATTATTTATAATCAGTGACTCTAGACAGGATTTGTTAAAAGAGTACTGTGATACTGTTAGAAAACAAAGATCTTATTCGGTCAGTAGTGGGATAACTGTTATACTTAACTGTAGCAGAAAAATAGTAAATAAATGCAGCCTATTACTCTTTCATACAGTGGTGCAAATTCTTGACAAGTACTTAATTCAGTCAAATTCATATTAGGAACAAGGTGCCTGGGGAGGGAAAAAAAACCCCAAAACATACAAAGAAAAACAAAAAGCATAAAAGTATGACATAATTTAGACAGAATCAGGTACCTCACATATAGCAATGCTGTTATCTACCCTTACTGAATATTTATCATGTCAGTCTTCACCTGACACTGATTTAAAAAAAAAAAAAAGAAAAGACAAAAACCAGCATAAAACACTTGGAAGGAAAATACAGTATATGCACACTAGATAATGTTATAAACGTTGAGTAATACCCTTTGTTTTACATTTGTGAGTAAGGTTACATTTTATATTACAAAGGAAAGTGTCTTCATGTTAGGCACTGGTGATATGTGAGTACTAAGGACAAAACTCCTCTTAGGTGACCCAAAGATGTCACAGAATGACTGTGTCTATGAAATCATTGTATGCTCTTCATTTGTCTCTTAGGAGAACTCCTATGTTTCCTTTGTGTTTCTGGCAGGTTGAATGCATCATGCCAGTGGACATATAAGACCACCCACCCAGTGGCCCTTGCCATCTCTGTGAATAACCTTATCTTTGAAGAATTCCACCTGTAAAACTCATGGCCTGGGTCAGGGACTTCAACTATCTGCCAAACAATTAGTATTGCATGAGTTTTACAGAAAAACAATATGTTAAGACAGCTGTCTCTAGAGGCCAGACCTTACCTGATGATAATGCAAATGTTTTACGGCATTCATTGCCACACCTTGGGGTGAAGAAACTCCATGGAAATTGTGTAAATACACAATTTACTCAAAGGAAATATTTAAGCCCTCACCACCCATGTCTGCTCCAGACAGTAGCTGTCTGTCTTGTGGGACAGGGAAGTTGGTTGCCTTTCAGCCAAGGAGAGAAAATGCAAAGATGGACCAAATTCCACTAAAAAGAGACTAGTGGATAAATTTATGGAAGGAAGACACAGGTTCTTCGTATCAATGACTTTGAAGTCTGGAAAAGATATAGGTGAAATCTAAAACTTTGTATTTTATACATTTTTTCTTTTGAATATACTTGTACGTATTGATGTACAGAAACAAGTAGGTCCTTACAAGAGCTGTTTTGGGCCCTGAAGCAAAGTAAATATCCTCCCTCCCACTACCATCTCTCCTTAACGCTCCTCCCCAGCTTCTCTGCATTGAGCACCCCTTGTCCTAGTTCTTTAAATTTGCAAAAAGCACCAGAGGAAGATTTTTGACTTGTTTATACTTTTCTGTGTTTCTGCCTCATCTCATTCCGTATTTGCATGTTTCGACTTCCTCCACAGCCATGTGTCACTGTCTATTTCCTAAAGCTCCTTGGATTCACTCATCCATCTTCTCTTACCCATATTTTTTTCCTGAGATGACAGCAGAATACAATCAGCAGTTTCCCACTTGCTTACTGTGCTGTGACATGAGGAAGGACAACCAGATCATGACTCATTTTTCCAGCACACCTTGGCAGTGGCTTGGAATGGCAACACCTCCTGCCCTCCTCTTGCCCCACAGGTGTCCTGTGCATCACAGCTGTCTGATAGCTGGGCTGGAAGTCACTCTTGAACCAGAATTGCAGCTCTTCATTTTGTTCAGCTGGCCTACCTAAGCTGCATTATCATAGAGAATTGTGTTTTTAGACTTCTACTTACATTATTTTTATTTGGCAGATAGTAGTGGACCGTTTAAGAGAGTCAAATCTTTCGTACATAAGAAGATCCAGACTTTAAGTTCTCATTTTACTCAAATCAATAGGAACTTCCTCTGAGTTCAGACAATCCAGATATGCAGCTGGGCTAAATGAGAGGATTACCATTGATAACAGGAATGTTATTTTAATTTAGAAAAGTGAGGATCTGGGCCCAAGGTCATTTATTAGTTGAATATGGAAGACTCTGGAACAGTTTAAAGGCTCTAAAGACAATATAATTATCTGCAGCAGAAATATTTGTCTGTTTTATTTTTCACTCTCTTTCAAGCCGGTGTGGGGGAGTGGATATGTTGCATTAGAAAGTATTCCCAAAGACAGAGAGAGAAGAACAAGGAGATGAGGCAATTACAGTACATGGGAGCCTGATGGGTGGGAATGGGGGAGGGGATATTCACTCTGGGCCTACAGTTACTGTAAGGGTTTAGGACACTTTTCACATATTTATCCAAGATGGCCTTTGAAGTGCCTTGTGGGGAACAGTTGGGGGTCTGCTGCCACTGAGAGTGTCAAGGGACCGTGAAGATTTACAGCACAGCTTTCCAGGCAGGGAGTAATTGCTGTTACAGAAGAGAGGCGGTAACAGCTCTTATAAACTTAGACAGAACTTAGCTTTTACACTGTTGTCCCAAGAACTGAAAATGGCAGTAGTTACACCTTCCTTGCACTGGCTCGGTGGTGTCTATAAGCTACTGCCCATCCCCTTTAGTTGTAATTCTCTGGCAGAGAAAATATTCTATTGGTTCTCAGGAATGAGCAATGAGTTTTATCATCTCTTTCCTTACTCTGCAGTGTGAGACATGCCAAAGAGACCTGAATTCATGAACACTCTGATCAGCCATTCTATAAAAATCAGACTCACTTCAGATATCTACACTATACCTAGCTTTTTTTGACCTCATTCTATACACTAGCCCCAAGAGCAAACTTATGGCCAAAGTTGTCCATGTGTTAATTGCTTCCAGGAGCACTCTCTTGGACCAGTGCAGAGGTGACTCAGATACTGGTGTGAACACAGAAGGATGTGCTGTGGTACAATGTGCCATTTTCCCATCCACCCTTACAAGTATCTAACATGTCAGACAGCTCGAAGGCTCATATTCCAACCTTGCAGCAGCCATCCCAGAAGAACCACAATGGTGACTTGTGAGCATCTGTACCAAGGCCCTTCCACATGGCCAGCCCCAGCATGCCCAGTGGTTTATCAGCCTCCCTCCTAGTGCAGGGTTGACATAGAATTACAGAATCATAGAACAATTTGTGTTGAAAGAGACCGCAAAGTTCATCTAGTTCCACGCCCCCTGCCATGGCAGGGACATCTCCCACTAGATTAGGTTGTTCAAGGCTCCATCGAACCTGACCTACCCCTACTGCATGCCACAGTTCTCTATTAAAAACTGTGTGGGATCAGGGGTGTGAGTAAAGCCCAGAAGCCCTGACACTTGACTTCTGATCTCATTCATGTTTCTTACAGTGTACGGTAAAACTTTGCTACGCTTTTCTTACTGAATGATCTTTTGAAGCAAAATCAAGAAATCTGCTTCCAGAGAGCAAGAGAGGGTCAAGCAGGCTCTGAATATCAGTGAAGGACGAATTCTTCACTTTGGTATGAGAGCAGACAGTGCATGAAAAAAGGTGACAAGGGGTCAGTAGGGGAACACACAGCATAAAATACTTTCATCTATTGTGCTGGGGTCAATAGGCTCCCATCAGGAAATCTTGAGCCCAAGATTAATTACTTATTGCAGTAGGTATACCATTGTCCTCTGGAAGACACTGTGGTGACTTTAGGCATCTTGAAGATTTCTGGTTCACACAATACAATCCCATATAAAAAAACAATAGTAGCTAAGAAAGTAGTAGTGGGTGGTGGAAAGATGCCTTTTAGCTCATTCTAGTCAAACTCCTTACAAAGATACCTTCAACTTGGATAGAAATGGTGAGAAATTATTTGTTAAATATTATGAAAGAATTTCATAGTAATTCAGAATCACATGTCATGGCTATTATGTTAGTGCATTTTGCAATTTATATGACAACAAATCTACTTAAAAAAAAAAATTCCAAATCTGTCTGTGTACATTCCATTGGAAATTTATTTAAATTCCTTGAATCCCCTATGTCATAACTTCGGAGACTCCCATTTTAAACTTAGGTTTAGATTCTATTTTTTGTCAAGATCATCATATTTTATTCAGTGACATACTTTAGAAGTGGACCTGGTAGAGCTAGATAATGGTTGGACTTGATGATCTTGAGGGTCTTTTCCAACCATAATGATTCTATTCTATTCTACATAGTTCTCTGTAGAAGAATTAGACATAAATTATTTTTGTTTTAATCTGACCTCGAAAAAAAAAATGAAGTACAATCTTTAGTCCTTGTTTTGATTAAATTTGCTAAGAAATTTTCACTATTTAATTCTTAAATTATCACATAAAAGGAATGCTCTGGTTGATTTAGAATAACAGAATTGGATCTCTATGCTTCATGTACATTTTAATAAGCATTTTATCAACTAAGACTATTTGCATCAACCGATCCTCGTTTCTTGTCCTGAACTGCAGAGCTGTGTCATGCTGAACTAAATCCTGCACTGTAGCTGGTAACATACTAATGACATGCAGAAAGATCAGAAGTCTTACTTTTGTCTTGGTGACTGTAACTTGTTATGTTTTTAAAGACTGTGTAAGTAGGAGATACTCTGCCATTTATTTTATTATTATTTACCCTTGACATATTTAAATCTTTAAATATGATTTCCAGTAATCATATCCTTTAGCGCTTAATGTACTTAGTCCATAGCATAAATCAAGTACACTGCTCTCAGTGAATATCTCATAAAATATCAATAATTTACTAAATGTGCACTTTAGAAAACAACAAGAAAAAGATCATCAAGTTGCAAAGGAAAAGAAACTGCAAAAGATCAAAATTCAGGACACCATATTAACTATACTGCAGGTCATCATTGGAATTCTGAAAACCTATGATGACTTAAATACAATTTAAATTAAAAAAAAATCTATGCTACATATGACTGTGAACATGTTTTTATTGCTATCAAAAAGAAAAAAAACCCAAACAGTTAAGAAACAAATAGCTCCACAAACTGCTTGCTCATCTTAGTTGAATGAAGCCTGGTCTCCTATGGGATTTGTGTCTTATTGTAAGGTCTGATTGAAATTTCCCAGTGGCTGGGCACTTTGAGTTGGGTATCTAGTGTCTGCTGAATTATGAACTACTGCTGCTGCTTCTTTTGCCATTAGGGCACTGAAAAGGGCTTCTGAGAAATTTTTCAGCCCTTTTTTCACAGGTGTTTTATGAGCTTTGTAAAATTTCTGTTTCTCTGTCAGACTGATTGACACTGCTCAAGATGTTCAGAATTTAGTGGGAAAATCAAACAGAAAGGAAGATAAATTATTTGCTTTTTTAAACATCATTATTTGAAGAAATCCTACCGAAACATATCAGTGTAAGACAAAATACTGTTCTTGATTTCCCAATAAATTTTACATTTCCTTTCTGTATAGGATGTATTTTTTTCCTGTGTGTTTTGTAGTGAAATCTAATTCTTGTTACTGTACTTAGTCTAGTGCAGGGATTAAATAAGGATATAAATTGCCATCCCTGTTAAAGGACAGATGTTGGTTTTGTTGGACTCTCAACAATGTTACTGAATCTGAGACGCATCCTGACCTCTGTTTACATACAATGGCCCCACCAGAGCATCTAAAGTAACAGAAATGTGGAACTGATGTGAGGAGCAATAATGAAAAAAAACCCAGTGAGAAGCTCATGGAAGTCTTAGTGATTCTGGGCATTCACACAGCCTGGTACTAAAATGTACCTAATTATTTTCTATGGCACAAACGTCGCATATGTGGATCCTAACATAAAATACAAACATTTCAACATGTGCAAATAATTATTTTTTTCCTATTACTTTGCTCGTTCATCTAATTAATGATAGCCATTCTCCAACTGTGTGTGGCTGCAGGTCTATTGGGAAGCCCCCTGGTCGACTTACAGCCAAGTTGAATAGTTCTACATCACTGGCAACTGAGCTGTTCTAGCCTATAGGAGTTCAGTGGAAGGAGTCAATGTCAATTGAATCATATTTTCTAATTATTTTGCCTAATATTAAAGCAAAATATTCTGTATCAAGTCAAATTTGGTAGCCTTTGTTTGCTACATAATCAAAGTTGTGATTGATATATAGCTTAACCCGCCTTTATAATTTTTAATCTTCTGTCACATACTAAATGTGTTCAAAGGAAAAAATCACATGCACTTTTTGAACCACTGACTTTGATAACAATTTTTTTTTACTTACAAGCTGTTATTTAGCATCTGTTGTGGGAAAGAACACACACATTCCTAGATATTTTTCATGGTCTAAAGACTTTAAGATACAAGAAAGAGTGACTGTACTCATATTAATTTTTCTGTCGTAATGCAAATCAGGAATGATGTGTGCTGGCTGGAGCTGAAAAAATAATCAGTAGAAAATAATGTATTCAATGAATTCTACCTCCCTCTGTTTCATATTGTTCATGGCCATATCGTGGCACTTTTCTGAAATAAATTAGTTATTCTGAATTATTTACTACAGTTTACATTAGGTAGATATTTGGCTGCATGCGTCAAAATGCATATTTGCATATGTGACTGCAGAAGCTGTAAATTGTACTGGAAGGCAACCATGCCTTACAACAGATCCGTTATTAATGCTTATTTTATAATAACAGCTCTGACCAGGCTTAGACACTGCCACACTAAAGAGTGTAGCACCTAAAAATAGATAACACAAATGGGGACAGAAACCATAGATACAAATAAAATTCTTAAAAATTCTTGGCAGATTTAGTTAAACAATGGCATTGATGACAGGAAGATATGAACAGGGCAATGTCTAAAGCAGACAGCAAAAAGTACTGAAGAAAACAATAGTTTAAAACTCTATTTTCCGACACATTCCTGCAGAAGCTGATCTGATGAGCTTTAAGACCCCCAGCTGGAAGGTTGTGTCACTGTTCTCTGTTAGACAGAGGAAGAAGAAAAGAAGAATGGTAGCACATGCCCACTGTATAATAAAATATTCACAAAAAAAGAAAGGGCGTTCTCCAGCGTTAGGGCTTCAAACCCAGTTTTCCCTCTTGTTTGCATCCATAAGAGAAAAGGACAGGTGTTTGTTTTTATTTTTGTTTTTTTTTTTTTCCCAGAAGGGGTCGGCTGCTATGTCTTTATGGTGAAAGTAGATACCAACTTCCTGAATGTAAAGCAGAGGGTCTTAATACAGAAGATAATATTAGACATTTAAACACTGACTAAAGTCTAAGGTAATGGTTGTAGAATTACATTTACACTCCTATTAAAAATGAAAACAACAACAAAAAACCAAAAACATGCTAAAAAAAACCACAACAAAAACTCCAAGATAAGAAAAGTCACATTCACATAGAAATCACTAACAGGTACTCAGTGTCTCACAACCTTATACCAGCCAAGTGAGCTAAATTAACTTGGCAGCATACAGAAAGGTATAATACTGTCTAAGTGTGTGAAGGAGGCTGGAGAAGAAAAAAAGGAGAAAGTGTGGAGGAGGTGAATCTGTCATTTTGCATTTGATATGAAAAAGTTTTCTATTCTGTCACTGCCTGTCTAGTACTGTAGTAAGTGTGGGGCAGGGATTATTTCCCTATCTCCGTAGGCTGTTCTGAACAATAAATAATCCTGTGTTAAGTAGATGCAGATTTCCTTTTCCACTGAGAACCTGTAAACCAAAGTCCTCTGTGACAAAATGAAAACCTGTTTCCTCAGACTGACACTAGACCCTTTATATTTATTCAGCTGTCAGAATTTATCCTCATCTGTAAAGAGGGGAAAGACCCTGGGAGCTTCTGAATTGTTAAAGCTGAGGGTCATGCTCTAAAGTCTTATGACTTTTATTATAAAGAGCATTTTTTATATTTGAAAGGGATTGACCAAAATCTTACTGGGTTAAGACACAGCTTGTATAAAGACTGTGAGGTCAATTTCTACTCTGAGTTATGCCAGTGTAAATCTGGGATAATTTCATTACAATCAGTGGAGTCAATCCAGGAACATAATTATCCTGTTTTTCTGGGTCATGTGATGCCTGTAGAAAACAATGGAAATTATGTGCATAAACAACATGATGACTGATTTCTGAATAGGTAACTGTTACCAGGACTCATATTTAACCTGGCAAACATAAAAGACAAATATTATCAAAGACAAAGAGATATAATGCTATAGAAAACCATGAATACATGTATATATAAACCACATATGTCAGAAAATTGGACGTACAGCAAGAAGCTATGCAGTCACATTTCCAGTTTGTTTGTTTTCTGTGTTTTTCCCGCAAAGCCCCTCAACTCAGAATACAGTTGAGGTTAATGAAGATATGTTAGATTTCAGGTCTGAAGTGAAAAAGCCTTTATCTTATTGTTTGTGGAAAAAAAAATATTCCTTGCTTTCCTAATATTGTGATACTGGCCAGTGCAGCTACATTTTAATTTTTTTTTTTTAAATATCATAGTAGAAAAATGGAAGGAGAGTGTAAGCAACTTAGATTTTACTCCTAGGGTTCTCCATGTAAGGAGTTGATGGAGAAGCTGGAAGGTGTGCCAGAGAATTTAAAAATACAAATGATAAAGAAATTTTCAAAACTACGAAAAGCCAGGGCACATGATCTGTGCCCAAACTTCAGATCTGGTTACCAGAGATTAGCAGAAGGATACCTGAAGATTATCAGAAGCTTACCAGACGCTTACCAGAAGATGAGACACTACCTACATCTCTGTTAACAAACAAAACAATGAACTAAACAGCAGGGTGTCCAGAAGCCAGCTGAAATTATTTGATCATATCTGTAGGACTAAACATTTTTGCCACTGAACTTGAAACTAGCCTATGACAGCCTCTGATCTGTGCACTCAGTAAGTGTTAGTTTACCAAGGCCAAAGCCTTGCTGGGGACCATTCCAGCAATTTAATCATATCTGCTAGCAAGTTCTGATTTTGGGGGCCTGGCACCATTTCATTTACTGGCAGAGCTGTAGCTGGTGTGTCTGAAGGGAGTTTGTTTTCTCAGATACTCTTACTGGCCTTAGCTCACCTTTCTTTCCTGATTTTCCAAGTCAGGAAGAGCTGATTTTTCTCACAGATACCTGTCTCATGAGATAACAGTTTTCATCTCTTGTTCTCAGGAGATCTTCACTGTCAAGATTGGTCCACGGTTGATTTTTGGCATCTGTGCTACTAGGAGACAACTATCCTCCTCTCTAAAAGTCTAGAACAGTCACATAATTAATATGTGGTTTATTAACATGATTCCTCATTACAAAAATCCCAATCTGAGAAGGAATAATAAATAATGAAAAACTGGTTCTTTCTGATTCCGAATATATGAACTATTAAGATACAGTCAAGAATTGTAAGAGAAGTAAAAGGAAAAAACTACTCCTAGCAGGGTAAGAATTAAAATGTAGTTTATTCTCTAATTCAAGCGCAATGGCTTGATTTTATTAAACTTTAAAAAGAGATGCGTGATAATCATAAACTATGATTTAACAGTATGATAATAGTTGAAACAGAGTATTTTTTTAGTTTTGAAAACAACACAAGCTTTAAACTCCAATTCTCCTTTCAGCTTAAATTTTCCTTTCTCTTAGCCAAAATATATCCAACAAAACCATTGATGATTATTTTTGATTTATGGTTTTGCAAATCATATTAGAATACAGTGCTCCTCTTCAAAAAATCATGTACGTAATATCTTAAACACACATATGTCTTGCCAGGGAGTGCCTTGAAGTTACAGATCTGCTTAAAAATACATGTAGAGTATTCAGGAGAACAGTACGTTTAGCCTCTAAAATTGCAAGACTCCATAATAAATAAGTTGTGGTCAAGGATCGTAGACACAACTGGAATTTGAAAGTTCCATACTGTGTCCAGGACCTACACAGCTAGTAGAGGCATGAGACCTATTCAGCATGTCTTAAACTTGAATAAGGGAACAATTCAGTTCATAATCATGTTCGTATTTATGAACATTAATATTTTATGACACAAATACGAAAAAGCCATAGTTTTCCTTTTAGTCTTGCTGAACTTCTATTGTCTGAAGCAGATATGGAAAAAGATCCCATTTCCTACTCTTAAACTACAAAACAATCATTATTTGACAGAATTTTTCTCACAGTGTTGACCTGTGTTGGACTGGAACTGGTGACATATCTATGAAAGTTATACGCTCTATTTTTGCCTATACCCTTTCATAGTATTAGCACTATACCACAGAAGTAAAGAATAATTTCAGATGAAAGCGACCTATGGAAACATTTTGAACCAATGTCCTGCAAGGCCAACTTTGAAGTTACATTAACTTCCTTTGGGTCTGACCTATAATTTCCTTTCTTTTCAAAGAAATACTTAAGGAATACTTTGTTGCCTCTGCTGTCCATTTCTCTGGTCCATATTTTATCAGTTTGTAAATTAGGACACAATTGAAGACTGTATTGAAAGTTTTCTAAAAGTTGAGATAAACATCTACTGCTTTCCCCTCATTCTCCTCATCCTCCAAGCTAGTCATTTCATCACAGAAAGTCATCAGTTTAGTTAAACAAGAATCCCCCTTTTAAAATCTATGATGACTAGTTTCAGAAATATTCTAGTCCTTCGTATATTCGAAAATGTTTTTAGGATTATTTGCTCCATCACCTTTCTGTGGACTGAGGTAAAGTTTACCTGTTTGTTGGCCCCCAGGTGACCCTTTTTGGTTTTGCTTTCTTCCAGTCATCCAGAACCTCTCAAAATGCCATGACCTTCGTTATTTCTCATGTAACTCTAGAATACAGCTGTGGAAAGTAACATTTCTCAGTTTTCAGTCAACAACAGAAATGTATTACTCTCTATTTAGAAGCATAAAAAAATATCATTGTGAAAGTGTCAGTATAGTGTGTGATCTCAGCTTAGGCAGAGACCTCTTCCACAAGGTTATTGCTGACTTGGAACTAAGTCTAGACTCATCAGTTTAAGTAAAAATGAGCCCAAATTGACATGCTTGTTCCAGCTCTGAAACACTTTCCTTAGACTGTGGACCTAGATTAAGCTGAGTCTTACAGTTTTAAAAGGTGTAGGGCAAGTCTGCTTCATGAAGTGCAGTGACATTTTTAATAAAATGGAATGAAACATAAAAGTAGAAAGGTCTGAGCTATCAGAGAGCCAAGGAATATACTACTTTATTGAATAGCAGTATCAGTGAACATCCTGAAGTCTGAGACTCTTAATAGTCTACACTTGACGGTTAACTTGCCCTGGTGCTGACTGATCCTTTAAAGGTCCCTTCAAACCCCACCTATTCTATGAATCTGTGATTCATTTTTCCCTGTCAAGTCATGTCACATCTTGTAGGCTTATTGTTTTGGCAGTTGGAAGAATACTGATGAATTAGCCAATTGCTTCATTCAGCTTCCTTAGACCTGGCTCTCTATCCTTCATATACATATGTACATATGTGTATGTATATGTACAGACACATATAAATACACCTCTCCTCCCTTCTGCTTTAGCGAATCGCTTTAGCACATCTATTTGTGTGTGCTAAACTGCTGTCTGAATATCATCAGTCCTCTACTGTCAAGTGACTCTCTACTAGTATTTCTAGCCTTTTAATATGGTTTCCTTCTGGGGAAGTTCTCAAAATAGGAAAAGGCGTTTTTATAGTTGGGCTCTACATACTTTTCCTTTTTACCAAATGTTTCAGGCAATTTAAAGGAACCAGAGAGTAAAGAGCAGAAAGCACTGGAATGAGTATGAGACATATTCTTCAAAAGGAAGAGCAAGTCTGTGTTTCTCGGTTGCTTGGTAGTTTGTCTGGTTGTTGTTTGTAAGATCTGTGTTTGATTAAAGTTTCTATCATATATCTGTGGGATGTGTGTGGAGCTGATCAGAAAAATTCCCCATGAAATGAAGCTTTACACAAGTATGTTTGTTCACTGAACCTGAAGTGTTTATGTCAAAATATCTCAGGTTTGACAGATTTTCCATCAATGCAAAGAAGGGTTCTCATTACTACAGTTACGCTGTGGGGTCCTGAGGTGGGATTTGAATGGGAATAGATTTATTACTGTCAGGAGGATATATATTGCTAAGAAGTCGTCACTTCACAGGTAGAGGTTAGAAAACATTCTACTAATAAAAGTATAGTCACAACAGCCAACACAGCACTTTGCCAAAGTGTAATGGAACCTTTTAAAAATATATTATCTTAGCACTAGTAGTCCAATAGCTGTTGAAAATAACCTCAGGTAAAATCATCACGAATTTACTCAATTTAAATTACATTAACAGATATGCAAAAGTAAGTAACTAGCATCTTCATCTTTAGAACGGAATACCCCAAAATAAATTTTAGAATGTAGAAAACTTATCCCTAAATTTCCTAACTCAGTGACTGAAATGTGAAGAAAGGGTTAAATGTCCTTAAAATTGTGGAAATTACCTTGATGTTTTATCCCAAGCAAAAGAAAAAATTTCCAAATAAAAACCTGCTAATCAATTGATGAATGAATAACCTCTTCCAAAAAGAATATGAAGAATAGAGAAATAATAAAGAATTAAAAAACTGAACAAATAAACAAACCATATTTATGACTTAGAAATAATTAAAACGAAGAGATATCACTAAAAAGATTAGTTAAACATTGCAGCTATTGAAATAGTTATTCAGCTGTAGAAGTACCTTAGAAAGAAGAAACTAAACTTCTGCTGCTCAGGATGGGAGTGTGACTATAGATAATAAAAGATTGTTCAAAAAAATGTGACGAGGGTGTTTTTTTGCCTCAGGTCTCAAAAATGTGAGGAAGAGGAACACTGGAAAAAGACAACAGCTAATGCAAGCACGATGGAAACAATCATACCTCAGGTGTGATAAAAACTCAAAGATTTCATTATGTTCAAATAAAGGAACAGAATAAGCAGAATAAGGTAATCTCCAGACTCAGTATGATGTCTCTGCAGAAAAGTCGAAAGACAACAGATGCATTTGATGGCTTATTTCCAACTAAAAGGAATAATAATCTGAAATATTTTTTTCAAGGCATTAGAGAACCTTTACCTGTACATTTTTTAAAAACTGTGTTCAGGAAAAGATAATTTGTACTGAAACAGACACATAGAAGGTAGACTAGACAAAGGTAGTAGACACGAAGACCTTCATTGTTACAGCTCTCACTGAAATGAAGCATGAGAGAAGATATGATTTCTGTCCACAAGAATGTAACAGTAGTAAACAGCAGGGAAGGAAAATAACTGTTAAAGGTAAATGGCAAACCTGACACAAGAACAAGTAAAGGCAGCACAATTTTAGGCTGGAAGTTGCAAACAGCTTTGTAAAAACAGACAAGTAACATTATTTGACTTAATCATTCAGTAAGAGTACTGAAACAAATATCTACTCATATAAAAAAAATATTCAGAAAGGGATTTTGCAAAGGCTGTGATTTGCCTGTGCTGCAGAGCAGTGGTCTTAGTATCATCAAAGTGCTCTTTTGATCTTATGTTCCTACTTTTCTACTCTAGCTTGTTATCGTGCAAGCTTTTTTTGCTGTGTGTCCAATTATTTCACACCACAGTTGCAAGAAAGACAGATTCCTGAAATACCTGTACTGCACATGTAAATAAGCACGCACTGATTCATACAGAAGAATTCAAATACCTGAAAAGTAGGAGTAGATCTGGATTCTGTGCCTGAAAGAAGCTGCTATCCAAGTTGATAGCCTCATACACTGGAAAAGTAAAGGTGTTTGCTGTCTGTGCATCATCACTAACTAGTTGCTCTGATCATATAAGGGAGATTCATCCTTTTAGATGTCTGTAATATACTCTTAGTAAGTCTCTCTAAGTTCACTTTATAGACAATGAAAGGGATTAGACACCTTCGGGACTTGATTCATTCAACTTGTTTTAAATGACTAAATTCAAAATTGTAGGATGAATTGCATCCTAAACAAGCCTATTTCCTCTTCTTTATGAAGAAATCTCACATAAGCTGCACATCTCCTGGGCTACATCTATATTCATAGATTAAATAATGCCAAGGAATGTTCTTGTGGACTGGAACTTAGTGATCTAGACTGTGAAATTGTCTAAATAGTCCCTGGAATGATTTTGACCCCAGCCAGCAAGCACTCTCCCTGAAAATTCTTGGGCACAGTTTAGGATTTTATATGGGCAGGAACTGTTCCCACTGCTAGTGGAATTCCTTGCTATGTATACCAACTGCTCACTGCCAGTTGACCTCCACAACTAAGAACAGCCCTGGGTACATTTTCTGTATTGGCACGATGTGGCTGTATTACATAGACACCTATCTGTAGTGTCTCTTCTTTAGGAAATTAGTGCACTGTTGGGCAGCATAATTTTGGGAACTTTTTTTTGTTATGCTTGCTTAAACACTTGGTATTTCGGTGACTTCAGACAAAGTAAAATCTACTGCTCACAGGTAAGAGTATGTTAGAGTTGAGTAAAATGAGGCTGCATAAAAGCTGACACTATTCAATCTTAAAATTATAGTTTTTAAAAGGTAAATTTTAATCCATTTCATGTTAAAAATAGCTCATGCTGCTAATCTAGATTTTCTTTAGCTTTTTATTCTCCAGGTCATATAATCACAGCTACAAATTATAGCATTTTTTTTTCCTTCCCTAAGTTTTGCTGAGTCAAACAGTTTGATCAGACATCTTTAACATCCTACTAAAGGAAGAGTGAATTTGATGTTTGTGAACTGCTGTCTTCACATGTCTTCAGAATCCAAAAGCAAGAAAAAAATTTGTGATTTAACAAGCTCCGCCATCTCATTTCAAACATTTGATGTCATTTTGTCTGCCCACTACCACTGACTCTTAATTATTTGAAATAAATGGAGCTAAAAAGACACTCAAGGTTAAAACATGCAGAAAAAGTGTAACTTAACATTAATAATGAAAAGCCTTTTCCCTGAACTTTGAAGAAAATTATTTGTATTACAGTTGTGATTCCTGATGTAGAGGTAATAATTAATGGCAATTTTTGATATTAATCATAGGCCTGAATAAAATTAATTTCTTTATACTACTTTGATTTTTGTGCAAAAGGGAAAAAATGTACACAGTTCCAGCCAAAAGTAGGACTTAAACTGGAAAAGCTGATTTGAAATCACCAAGATTAACACCAATTTTATTAGGCATTGTACAAATATTTTCTGGAAAACAGTGTGTGTATCAACCTTCCCTCTGCAAAGATAATTGACAAAAAAGGAAAGACAGAGGGAAATTATATATTTAAGACCACAGATGAGTAAAAAAAACACAAATAAATTTGCTGGCTGACTCTCATACACTGAGTGTATGAGGAAACCAAAGCTCTAAGCTGTCTAAAGGCATGTATTAGATATATAGCTGCATAGCATATATAACTGCAGAGCGTTTAGATATAATTAATTAACTAAACTTTTAATGATCTACTTTGGGTAATGCTACCAGTCTGTAATAATATACAGCTTCAAATAGATGCAAAATGTACTTGAAATTGAGTTAGGCACTTCACTCCTACCAAGTTTTGTGCTTCCATTACTACTCAGTGGTAACGCTTGAACTACCTCAGCTACGTCTGTGAAAGCTGTGATAACTGTAGAATAGGCAGATCTAGGAAAAATGGACTCTAACTAAGAGTTTGTTATATAAAAACATTTATGATTCCTCAGCATTTCAGTTTATTAATGCACATTTTCATTTCTCCCTTTCTTTCTCTGGAGAATCACGGGCAGTAACAGTGTCATGCGTGGTGGATTAAGTCAAGCCCTATGACACCTTTGTTAGGTTTTACAACCCCTGTAAGTGCATTTCCTTCTGCTGTTGTTCTTCTGTGCTCTCAGAAAAGTAACTGAGCAGCCCAATAAAAGGATGATTACTGGACACAGGCCAGCTGTGGTTTCTCTTGAGAACTTTACAACAGCCAGGATGGAAGAGGAACTCTGTTAGATTCCCCTAGTCCTGTTGCAGTCAGGAAAGCCTAAGGACATATATCACCTCATGTGTGGCTCATTCTGTTTGCTTTTACACTTGGCAGGCTCGTAGGACTCAGGAATGCACATCCTTGAATAAAATCTATCTATACAGTGCGAGCAATCGTTACATCTGATTAGGAAGCATGAAAAGAAACACACATGTGGTTGACTCTGCTCTTCTGATGTCTGTGGCTTTTTGCTGACAGGAAGGAAATCCTTTTTAAAACTTATTTTTTTAAGAGTTCAAATAGATTTCAAGCTACGTGAGCCAAAACTTGCTCTCAGTTACACCCATGCACTCTTATTGACTAGACCATGAGAGTACAGCCACCTCTTCAGAGAGAACAAGTTTTGTTTTGCTTTTCTGAAGCCTTTCTTAATCTATGTCAAATTTATAATAAAATGTCCAGACTAAGTTTCCACACAACCTTCTCTTCTCCCCCAAGTCTTTGTTAAGTATGAGTCCTAACTGGATGAGCTGTACAGGGTTCTCTGCAAATATAAGGCTCAAGGGACTATCATGATCTATTCTGTAGAGTGGATTTATGTTGACTTATTCTTCCTCTGTGCTAGATCTTGAGTTGTTAGGTGTGTTTGTAACATAAGAAAGTGCAAAAGACACATCTGGGTAAGCATGTCCCCAACATTATCTATCATTTCCAAGGTACAGAAAAGTACTACTGGTAAGGCTGCACAACTTCAAGCTCTCTGCATAGTAAGCTTGGCACTTCAGCAAGCAGAGCACTGCAGCACTGCAGCCTTGTAATTTCTAATTCCTGAGCTGGCTTATTGTTTTCAATTACTAAAATCTCTTTTCATTCATAGGCGTGAGGTAAACGTGTCCAATGTCTTGAAAACACGTGCTATGTCTCCACTATGGGACTTGAACAAGTTAGGATAGAATGCTGGTGTGTGCGTTTAGGTATACAGTTTAAAAATACACTTGAATCACTCAGGCAACTAACAAGGTCACCAACTTCCTAAAAATCAGTTTCCATAGATACATAGACCTGGATCCATTCAATGGCAATTTAGGCACTTTATTGAGATATCTAGGAAAAATTTGCAAAGTGTGATCAAAATATTTTCTGTTCTTCTGAAAGTACTGACTTCTCTCCATCAGCTGCAGAGGATGTGCATGGTGATTTGGCTCTTGGGTAAAGTGTTTCAATGAAGGGCTTATTTAGAGCTAAAGCTAAAGTTGTATCTGTCTCCTTTTCATTTCCTTTTAAACTCCCTCCAAAAACCAGTTTTGTTGCTGAAAGGTTGTTACAAAAAAATATGACATGAGCAGTGCTAGATTGCTACAGAACTGGAACTTCATCCATAAAATGTTTCCTAACCTGTATTTATACAGTTCATTATTTCCTCATAAGTATATCTTCTTGTACTTGTCTCTGTTAGGTAGCACCCAGGTTAACCTGCTTGGGAGCATTGGTAATTTTCCCTTAATCATTTCCATAATGTTTTTAATAATATGAACATTTGCCTGGAATTAGAGCTAGAAATTACAGAATAGATGAGAGACTCTTTTCATGCTAGATTTCTGTCTGTTTAATTTAGGAATTGCAGCAAGTTTTCTCCATTGATTGTATCAAGATTTGGCATACATGGATGGTGTGAAATTGTTCATTAATGTTTAAGTTCAGTAGCCATAATTAACAAGTTTGGCACTTATATAAGGTGAGACGATTATAGCTAGAAGAAGCTTGCTGAAGTCAAGGGAATAATCCAGATATTAGGAGAACAATACTTCATCTACACTTTAATTTCATCCAGTTGTTACAATCAGTAAATATGTTTGTGATGAGTATCTTAAAATTTGCCTCAACACAGCCAAAAAACCTTACTTTCTAATTGTACTGAACAATCATTTAACACTCACATAATCAGAAATAGATTGTCAGAACTTAAACTGAACTCGGTAAATTACACTACTTACATTAAAGTCAAAGACTGTTATCATGGTACACCATATATAACATATACTGGTTTAATATAAGCAGAAACTGCTTCCAGTACAGCAAAAAGGCAACTAGAACTGTTAACACATAATTTGACTATCCGAGAATTTCACATGTAGATCTGCGTTTTTGCAGGATTACTCATTCTGTCAAAAGTGTTTCATTAAGTACTTTAAGGAAATGTTCATTTTCACACTAAGAACATGTGAAATCCCTAGGCATTTGTGATTTTCATGTGAAAACCTTTTATAAAAAGCTCTATATACCTTTACTTCTAAGTAAATCATGTTTTTCTTCCTAATTTTCTCAATTTCATTAGCAAGACTGTCTTAGTTTTTAAAAAAAATAAATCCCTAAGTAGAAAAATTCATGAACCTATATCCATTTCGGGGTTCATAATGAGATCCCCAAAAGCTGTGCGGTTTGAGATTTTTGGACATTGCTGCAAATATTTTGCACCTGACTTACTTCCACTTGCTGCAGTGCTGTTACCTGATTTCTAAGGAAAAAAGGAGAATAATGAATGACACACAACAGCCTGGTTCCCCCCATGCCACGTTAACCGCTCAAGAGCTTTGGGCACACAATTAAAGACACCATATGCTGTGACCAGTCAGTGAGTATTTGTGACAGAGCAAACTGATGATGCATTTCCTGCCCTCACTGCAGTTTTACTGGCCTTGATGACTATGTAGTCCTCGTTATTAACATATCATACCCTACACACTGTTGAGTCTCAAAAAGCGGCTAAGCAGCTGGAAGCTTGTGCCGAGTGCCAGAAGGGAAACAGGCTCCCACACACAGAGCGTAATGTAACAACAGCCCTTACTTATTGGCAAGAAAGGGTGTGTGTATGTGTGATGGAGGTTTAAGAAACGATAAATCTTTCTCATCTTGTGTCAAAAACGTCACTCAGGATGAAGGCAAAGAGGTAGTTCCAGTGCCAGTGCCTGACTTCTGGGGACCTGATTTGGTGAAAGGACCACACTCTTTGCATGTCCTTTCTCTCCTTCTTCATGCTGTGCATCATTTCAGCTGACAGATTTACACAGGAAACCTGGCTCAGCAAGGCCTGCCGTAGTTGGTGGCAAACAAGAATATGAGGGAATTAACTTCTGGCCTGCTGACAGTGGCTAAATCTGCCAAAGCAGAGCTGGGTAATTTGGTTTCTTTCTTTTGTTGATTTTGTGCCAGCCCACAAGAGAGGATTAAGCAGCTAAATTCTGCATGGAGAACTCTACCCCTTTCGCTCAAATCCCATTGTCTTGACAGAATGACAGTAGCTAGTTGTGCCAATCTTTAACATCTTGCTGGCATTTCCCCAGAACATATCAGCTTTTGGTCCCTGAAAAGAGGGATTTGTTAAAGAACTAACATTAAAAAGAAATTTAAAAAGGACAGAAGAAGACGAGAAGCCATGCAGTAAAAGTTTTGCCTTGTATTAATTAAAGGAACAAAGTTATCTAATCCTGATGGAGACTCCTCAATGAAACATCAGTAAGTTCCTAGCTCTTCTGTCATTGTAGCACATTAAGAGGGATCATTTCCTCTTACTCATAGTATTTGTTTAATTCAGGAGATATTCCCTATTGAGTTCTGAGAAGCTCTACATTCATTTCACTCATTAACTTTGGGTAGAGGACCCCACAAAATAAGGTCTTCATTTCTCTATTAATAGAGTGCATTTCTCTCACAAACAAACTGATGATGGACCTTTCCTTTTTTTTTTCTTGTTTGTTTTTTCTTTTTTTTTCCTTTTCACTTTTTATCTTTTTTCTTTTCTTTTCTTTTTTCTTTTTTTTTTCTTTTTTTTCCTGAAGCATCATACCTTCTCTGAAAGTCAGTTAAGCTTAGATGTTAAAAAAAGTGGGTGGCAAGGATAGTGAGCTTTTTGATTTTCCATCTGAAAGCCAACATGCAGTCTAATATACTTCCTAATATACTTCCAGACAAACCTTCGTGACTGTTAAGACAATCTCATCCGACTTCCTGTGTAGCACAGGCCTGAGGGGACTTCATCCAGGGATTCCTGCCAAAGGCCTTTCAGAAAGTAGAGAAAACCTTCCAGAAAGACAGGCAGCCTTCGGATGTGGTCTTCAATGGACACAGGAGTCTTGCACTCAGGGTTAGATACTCTTCCAAAGGGCAGGAAGGACTGGATTTACTTATATTGCAGTCTAGCAGTTTGCATATTTGAGCACAAAGAAGTTTGAAAACGTGTTTAGATACTGAGTCAAACGTAAAACTCTAATATTTTTGCAGCTTACTTTTTAAAGTACTGCATAGCTTCTGAGTAAAAACACCAGTGTGAAAAGTAAGGAAGACAATCATACTTTCCTTTGGACTAATTAACACTCATGCTAACAAAAAAAAATTAAAAAAATCACTGTAATCTTTCTTCCTAAATCATTCTCAGTATGCCGTCTACAAGGCATCAAGATTTCTGCAAAATTTAGTCTCATATTTCCCCTGTTGCACTCAAAAAATAAGGAAAAGATTGGGGAACTCCCAAACTACAGAATATTATGTTTAAAGTGAGATTACTGTAAACTGGAACACCATCTTTAGGAAGGAAAAATGTCAGTCTGGCATCTAGATGAGAAGATGTTCTTTGATTAAATCTAACAAACCCCCCACAATTTATAGGTCTTTTAAGGTGACATTTTTCCTTATTTCATTTCCTGTTCTTACGTAATGATATTAGTTTCTTATCAATTCTAACAGAAAAATTTGGATTAAGCCAAAGAAAGCAGATCCAAATATAGATTTTACTGGTTTGAAACTAACTTCACTTTTTATAAATATGTCTTATTCTACAGTGTTATATACATACACACACACACATATATTTATATAATTAAGACTCCTAATATTCATGTTTAAGAAGTGCTCATGCAGAATTTTGAGTTATGCTTTTGCTTTCATTTTTGCCTTTTCTTTTTTAATGGAACAGCTCAGGCCATATTTTTCTGAGAGGAGAAAGAAAGCAGCTGCAGAAGGTTGGAACAAGGCAGTAAGTGAGGGAAACTATGTATCACTGACAAAATCCCAATCCACTTAAAGAAAAAATTCTAGTTGTTTTCAGTTGGTTCACTATTTCCCAGCAGTCTTGGTATGTTTCCTTTCTTTGAGAACTATATTATTTTCAATATTAACCAATATCAGAGCCTCAGGGAATAGTGTTCCACAATGGGAAAAGATCGTGGTAAACCAGACTACTGACACTATAATCTTCTTTGTGAAAATCTGAATATTTTTACCAATACCTTTTGCTAAACTATTAGCCCTCTTTAGTATCTCAGGAGAAGGATATACAACATACCTTGGTCGTCATGACACTTTGGTACATTTTTAAAGTGTTTATCTGTATCTGACCCGTTTTACTGAAAAGAGTGAGTCACAGGTTGAATAAAGTTCTGCTGAGCCAACACTGAGATGTGAAGGATGACTTTCTGACCAAATTTCAAAAAGTAGTTTAACTGTTAAGCACAGATCTTAAAAACATTTTTTAAAAAAATTGTATGTATTGAATTGAAAGTAACTCTATCTTTAATTTCACCGCTGTCAACTTTAGAGTGTAATGTATTTTTTTTTCTTGAAAACAAGGTCATTACTCAGTATATTGTTATTGGAGAAAAAAAAATTATATTCATGGACTATATTACATTACTGATGTGAATTAGATCAAATATTATAATAATATAAAAATACAAGAAAACTTGTGTTGGATTATATATTTTAGCATTTTCAAAGTTATTTCACAATCTTATAATTTTGTACTGATGGATAGAATGGAGTGTACATTTATTAATTATATTTCAGCTGAAGGTCGTTTACACAAAAGCATTCATTATGAGCCTAGGAGGTAAAAGTTTTGCATAGAAAAGAGCTTTTCCTCTTCCACTGCAAAACTACATTCTGACAGATCTATCTCCAATTATTGCAATTTTACCAATTCTGCTCAATATAATATTTTATTTTAAACCTTTTGGCAATTGTTTGACATCAGTTTTTGGAAACCATAATCAACTGTCCTGCACTTGAACATACATAGGTGAAGATAATTGTGAAAAAAATATCACAAACTATAAGAAGCAGGTTATCCTGATACATAATAGATGCAAATCCAACAGCAGTGGAAGAACTGCATGGCAAAATTAGAGGACCTTGTTTGGTAAGTCTTGTTTCACTAATTTTTGATGTTTCCTAATCTAGTAGGTTTAATTTCATGGAAGCTGACCTGGCTTAAATAGAATAGAAAATTCAAGGCAACTGCAGTCAGACAATGGACTGATATCACAGTATGGTCATGGGTACGAGTATGGGGAGAATTTGTGAAGTGGCCTAGAAAGGAGTAGTAACAGGCAGTAGAAGGCTCAAGATCCTTTTTCTGGCTGACCAGTGTAAACAGTGGAAGATCTGAGAGGTCCTGGGTAGAGCAAACACCACAGCATGAAGGTAATACGATTTACTCACTGCCCTTGCTATCACTAAGCTGAACAAGCATGCTAAGATTTAGAAACAGCTGGTGATTTGCTATCTTGTTCTTTAAGTCTTACTCCACAATGTATTTATGGTTTTGAGCCTTAATATCTTGAGACAATTAAAAAAAAAAGAAGTGAGCAAAACAAGTCAAATCAACAATCCCCACCATTTTTTATGTTATTTGATTCCAAAAGCATGAGGGTGAAAATCTCAAGCTCAGCCTGTGTTGGAGAAATTAGACTGTAGAAAACTTGCCTTGTATGTGAAAAAAAAATTAAATTCTGGTAACCCTACTGTGGTATATCACCTTATCAGGATATAGGTGGAAATTCAATTGCTTTGAAGAATTAAATGGGCCGTTAAACTATCCGTTATGGAGACATGGATGGATTGACACTTTGCAATGGCATTTGAATTACCCACTTTGCTGTCTCTGGCAAATGTTTCCAATTTTTTTTTTTTCCTGACCTAGCCTTAGGCTGATAAGAAAAGATAACATGAACTTTAGAGCCATGGCAAATTAATTTATCATCACTACTAACACTACCCTCAAACAGTTCAGGAAGCCTTCCAGCAAGGATTAACAGTATAATAAAGTTGCATCTAACATTTCTTGTGTTCATTTATCTAGAATGTTTGCTGGCAATGTTGAGTGTATTTTATTAAAGGTATCTGCACAATTACCTTGAAGGAATAAAGCTTAAGCCTATTAAATTACTAAACATCCAAGTTCCATGGTGAACTTAAGAGGCTTGTTTCTGTTTGGAGGGATATGGGCATGTATTACCAGCTGCATAGATTATAAACTCACTATTGCTCATTCATGCAAACTCTGGTTTGAATAATCATGCCTAACTTCAAAACCTATCAGAAACACCCTTTATCTGAAAATATGAACAAGAAGCCTGTGAGAACGGTATCCAGAGGGCTTCCTGTCACAGATAATATTGTAAGGAAAAGAAGTTTCATCATTCCATTTCTTCTTGGAATAGTAATACTATACAACACATTATATCAACTAGATGGGGATCATTTTTGTGCAGTTGTTTCATCTTTTTATTAGTTATATCTTCTGCGATCCTCATACAGCATTTCACATCAGTTCTCTGAACACACTCAGCATCTGTGTTTTACAGAAGGGAAATACGAGGTAGTTCTATCAAATGATGATTTCAAGGCATTTCAAGGAAATGCCAGAGACATGAGACTTTTGTTTAAGCTTCATGTTTCTTTTCATTTATTTACTGCAGCTGACCTCATATATATAGCATTATAAGGCTGTTTTGGTTTTTTTGCACAAAAAAATATTTTCTTGTTCATGTTAAAAAACTTGCTAAAAGACTGTTACTTTGTCAAATGTAGACATTCTGGGCTTGCTCTGGGAAGCAATGAGATTTCTACTGACTGCTGATTTTAGTTCTCGTAATTAAGCCCTATTTCAATAGAAGCAATATGTAATTAATCTTTTGCCAACTTAAATCACAATCTCTCTTTTTCCATTCATCCACTACTATTAACTGTCACGAGAAGTCAAGAAAAAAAGTTGCTCACTCTTTAGGGGGAACAAAAACAATCTGAGAAATATTAATAGCCAAGTAGACATAATATAAAGCAGTATTAGGAGAAGAATAGTGGAGTCAATAATAATATAAAAAGCTGGTATCTCTGTAATATTTATGATCAGAGATGGAAATATAGTCTGTTTATTAGTCAGTAATTCATACGAACTCAGTGAAACTCAATGAAAAGACAGTGTTGCTTGTGGAAAATATCAGACCCTGAATACAAAAAGGACACAGTCCTTTCAAGTGCTCATGTGTAGGGTGCGGAGGAGATGGCTCTACCATCATGCTGCTTTCCCCGGGAAAGTGTGAGTGATCCCCAGAAGCCTCTCTCTTCCCTGCCTCCACGTCTTATGCTCTGGCCATCATGTGCTGACAAGTCTTCTCTCTGGATTAACAGGCCGGCTGCCAAAGGTGCTCGTGCCCGTTTTTGTCTGATGGAGCTGCTTTTTCTCTCTGGCAGTCCTCACTTCTCAAAGAGGCAACATATCAAGTTTGATAGGGCTCAGGTCAGATGGACAAACCATATATTACATAGTCTGGTAGTTCAATTTAGATAGTTTAAAATTAACACACTCTTTAACTACTTGATTCTCTTTGGAGTTTTAGCCTTAACCACTATCTGAACGAAGTGTCTTCATTCTTATTTAGTAAAAGACAAATCTGAAGTTGTATTACTATTTACAGCCTTTGATACAGCTGACAGACCTCCCATCTTAGCATCCTGAGTACTAGATGTTATAAAACAAACTAGTATTTT
>NW_009735656.1:58852-103384 GCF_000703405.1 Apaloderma vittatum | reverse complement strand
TTCCTGCTGCCTTCAACATGTACAATTATAAAGACAGAATAAGATTGGAATTTTCAGCATACGATGAGACAATGTTCTGCTAACACACTTCTCCTTTAGTTCTCAACAGTACATACTAGATTATCAAAGCCAATAGATACAAATACTTAAATTATGCAGTTTTCTTTATTTCCTAGGAAAAAGTATCCAGATAACTTGTTGGTCATGCATTATTCTTACAGTCGTGGGGTGTTCTTGGAGTATTGCCCTTGAGTGCTTCATGCCCTTGTGTCCAGTAGCATATCTTCAATTCATGAGTCAGGTCACATCAGTAAATGGAAGACTCTTTCACAAGGAATAGTCAAAGGACATTTTGGCAGGATTGCATTTCCATTTCCACTTGGAGATGCTGGCATCTGAAAGTCTGGTCCATTTAGAATAATCTTTGGGAACTTCCTTTCCTTTTATGCAAGTAAATCAGGGATAATTTAAAAGTAAAGTACCTTTAGAAAATGCAAGTAAGATGCTTTCATCTTCATGACCTCAAAATTAACTTTCCATTGTGAGATCTCCTCAGGTTATGGCTACTGATTAAAAGGTGAAAGGTTGAGGAGAAAGTGAAGGGCAGGGAATTACATGCTCCCTTTCCTTTTAAAGGCACTTCCTCTGCAGCAGGTATGATAAATACCAACCTTTATTCATGTTACAGGTCTGAATTGGTGCCATATGATGACAAATTCCTATACAAAGACAAGGCAGGACCTGATTAAGAATTTTTAAAAAGTATGAACACAGATGGAGAGAGAGAACTTGAAAGTGGAAGATGGCAGGGAGAGCTGACAGCATTATGTTTCCAATGAAGAGGGGGAGAAAATGTTTAGGGGAAAAAAAAGAGAGAAAACTGTTCTTTTAGCCCCCTAACACCCACATTTCAATCTGGGAAAAAATGAATGCTTGTTTTGATTCAATTCTGTGTAATGTAACAGAGATGGATGAATCACACACAAGAAGCTGTTTTGACTTCCAGCACATCAAAATAGTTTTCATTTTTTCACTTTCCTTAGCAAGGGATATAAACTCTAAGCTCTGTGTATGTGCATCTATCTCCTTCTCAAAATCTTATATAGAAACTCGTATGAACCTGCATGTGAGCTTTCTTAGGTAAAACTTCAGAGTTAAGCCTAGTACTTCCTGACACCTATGTGAAACTGCTAACAGACTCCTATTTGCTCTGACACAGCCTTAAACAAGGATTCCTGCAGAATCAGTAGGATCAAGTTAGAGATCAGTTAAGTAAACTGGATATCCACAAGTTCATGGATCCTGATGGGATGCGCCTGTGTGTGCTGAGGGACTTGGGAGAAGTCGTTGTTGGGCCAGTGTCCATCGTCTTTGAAAGGTCCTGGAGAACAGGCAAGGTTCTTGAGAACTGGAGGAAAACCAATGTCACTCCAGTCTTCACAAAGGCGTAAAGGAAGATCCAGGAAACTACAGACCAGTCAGACTCACCTCCGTTCCTGGAAAGACGATGGAACAACTCACTCTGGGGATCATCTCAAAGCATGTGAAAGAAAATAAGATTATCAGAAGTAGTCACTATGGATTCACCATGGATTCACTATTCTACAATGGCGTGGCTGGGTGGATAGATGAGGGCGAGGCAGTGAATGCTGTCTACCGTGACTTTAGCAAGGCTTTCAATACTGTCTGCCGCAGCATCCTCATAGGCACGCTTAGGAAGTGTGAGTTAGATTTATGGACAGTGGGATGGATTGAAAATTGGCTGAAAGAGCTTAGAGGGTTGTGATTGGTGGCACAAAGTCTAGTTGGAGGTCCATAATAAATGGTCCAGTCTTGTTCCATACATTCATCAACAACCTGGATGATGAGATAGAGTGGAGTCTCAGCAAGTTTGTTGATGACACAAAACTGGAAGGGTGTGCTGCCATCCAGAGTGACCTGGACAGGCAGAGAGGAGGCAGAGAGGAATCTTATGAAATTCAACAAGGGCAAGTGTAGGGTACTGCAGATAAGGAGGAATAACCCCATGTATCAGTAGAGGTTAGAGGCTAACCTGCTGCAAAGCAGCTCTGAGGAAAAAAAGACCTGGGAGTCCTGGTGGACAACAGGATGACCATGAGACAGCAATGTGCCCTCATGGCCAAAAAGACCAATGGCATCCTGGGGTGCATCAAGAAGTATGTGGACAGCAGAGCAAGGGAGGTTATCCTTGCCCTCTACTGTGCCCTGGGGAGGCCGCACCTGGATTGCTGTGTCCAATTCTGGGCTCCCTGTTTCAAGAAGGACAGCGAACTGCTGGAGAGGGTACAGCAAAGGGCTGCAAATATGATTACGGGAGTAGAACGTCTCTCTTACTAAAAAATGCTGAGGCACTTGGGTCTTTTTAGTCTTGAGAAAACTGAGGGAGGATCTTATCAATGCTTACAAATACTTAAAGAGTGTGTGTCAGGAGGATGGGGCCAATTTTCTTCAGTGGTGCCCAGGGGCAGGACAATAGGTAACAAGCACAAACATAAACATGGGAAGTTTCATCTAAACATGAGGAGGAACTTCTTTACTTTGAGGTTGGCAGAGCACTAGAATAGGCTTCCCAGAAAGGAGGTGGAGTTTGTGTCTCTAGAGACATTCAAAACCCACGTGGACACCATCTTGTGCAACCCGCCCTAAGTGAACCTGCTCTGGCAGGGAGGGTAAACTAGATGATCTTCAGAGGTCCCTTCCAACCCTTAGCATTCTGTGATTCTGTAAGTCTTCTGTGATTCTGTAATTCTTCTAGCCCAAAGATAATCCAAATTTTATCAAAGCTTTGAGGCTCATTCTCATTCTTCCAATGTTACTTTCCTGTTTGTTTGGGGTCTATGTGGGTTTGATTTTGGTTTTGTTTTGTTTTTTACTGTTGTCATTTATTTCCCTCCATGAGGACGGTATTGTAATGCTGATAGAAGCAGAAAATTAAAATTTCTGTCATGTCCTCAAGATTGTCTTCTAACTGGACAGTAAGGAGCTGGAGCACAGTGTCTCCTCAAGACTAAAACAAAGAGTTAACTTTAAAAAATGAGGTAAGCAGAGAAGTTAATGAGTAAATGGGCATCTTCTACCTTTGTGAACCTGAGTGCAGAGTCAGGATAATCTCTGTAGAATAATTCAGGAATTATTCAAGTGATATACAAACATGTAGTTCTAGTCAGATGAGTAGTTTATGAAAGGATTTCAGACATGTTAAGGAATTATGTTTAAAAACCTCAAAGAAGTATTTAGGTATCTTAGTAGTTTGGTGACAGATAAAAGCGGAGCAGAAGCCATCCTTCAACTGTACTGTTTAATCCCAGTTCACCTTTCAGTTACTATCTGTTATCTATTTTCTACAGTTAAGGAAAATAATCATGTATATGAATTTTCATCAAAACAAAATTAATTTTTACTTTAATGAAATATAGTATATATAAAATTTTACCAACGCCTCTAGATAAATAATTAAATTGTCTGCAGCGCCTGTTGTATCAAAATTCTTTAGAGATAATATTTTGGAAGAATTATTCAATTTAAAAGGTTTCCTGGTTTTGTTTTTGTTTGGTTTTTTTTTTTCCAATACTGCTCTGTCATTTCATTCTCTGCTGTTTTAGACTGTAATCAATAGGCATGAATAAAAGAACAACCATAAAGATGATTAAAGCTATTGATTCAGGGACTGAATATGCAGCTGATGACAATATTAATAGGGCCACAGCATTGATAACAAACAGCAGGATTTTCCAGTGGGGATACAGGACCGGTGACAAGGCTGTAGTATCCATCATGAATGATAATAAAAAAATGGGGTTTTTACCAAGGGTTCTGGTAACATGGGAGTTACTACAGTTGGAGGTTTTATTATTGTTTCAGTGTTGTGAAATAGATCCTTCTTTTATGTCATAGTTCCTTGTATAGTATTTATGCCTCAAAAGGGGTGTCATGGAGAATACTTGCGAATAGATTTAAGAATCTATTTTAAATATGAAATTATTATTTACAAATTTTACCTCAGAATTCTAGTCCCTGGCTTTGGCGTAGTCTAGTGTCTTTACTGTAATTAGTCTGTTGTTAATTCAAACGCATTTTAATTTATTTGGAAACAGTCCAATGAATTAACCAGCAGTAGCTGTTGAATTAGACTGACTGAAGAATTAGGTGCTTTCTGTCAGCAGAACTTGTTTCAACTTACTTTGCAATGCTCATACTCTAAATCAACTCAGTGAATAAAATTAATCCAATTATGGTTTAGCATACTGCAATTGTCCTGCACTTATATCTTGCTTTGCTCTAAAAAGTGGTTCTTAAAATCCTGTTTTCTTTCTGAGCCCTGTACACAGTCACACACGGGTCATGGCTGCTGCCAGGCTGGAATGCCATCGCTGAATTTCCATTGCCAGGGACAGCACCTTCTCTTCATCTTTGATGACTGACACAGATGACAACACGTGAAACAGAGGTTATACCTTAGGGGGAAACTGGGAATTTGAGTACTTTTTCACACTTTTAAATAAAGATAGAAGATGTTCAAGGGCTGCTGCTTCTTTTAGCAGTTGTTTTTGAACAATAAGTGAGAGAGAATTTTAAAATAACATCCTTTTTAAATTTCATCAACAATTTCACAATAAGAGCCAACTAAAATTAAAAAAAAAATCTAATTTTTATATAGATAAGTTAAAGGAAAGCATAACTCTAAATTATATTATCTATTTGCCACAGGATTATTTGGGAAAGCTAGAGCTAGACTATATATGTTCTTACAGAGAGCAATGAATAGAAATCAAAGTTAGAAAACAATATGCTATATGTAGATAGATAGATAGCCAAACAGACGGACAGACAGATATGTCAGATTTCACAGGAACTCTGTGTTGTATAACTCCATAAAATTGTATTTTAAGTTTCCAAGAAATGTCTCAATTAAACTTACACATATATATACACCACACTGCCTATTGCTTAAGATATATTCTCAATGCAATTCTCCACTTAAAATTCTCCACTTAAAACTTCTCTTGTGTTATATTTAGAATACAAAAATGTTCACATAGCTTCTTAAAAAAAATCTCCACTGGAGTCCTAGAATGGAGCTACAATTTTTTGAAGGCTATGATGTCTAAATAGAGGCTTCCAGGAATGAACATTTTTTTTTGGCATCTACCTAATTAAGTTAAAAGTTAATAAATTCCCTTGGTTGCTCCTTTCTTCAGGAAGCATGTAAAAAATGCATTGAAGTAAGGAAGTTCAAGGTTTCAGTATCTGCTGCCCTTAGTCTTTCTCAGGAATTCTTTAGATGATTACATGCTTCTCCTTTCAACAACATAAGCTTTGTATCTCATGTTTTGTAAAGGATCATTTCCCCAACTACTCCTCTCTAAGGCCACTCTTGGTCAGTTAGAAAAGTTAGCATCTGGATGTGAGTATTTTTACCATATACATTTAAAATGCCCAAGGGAATGAACTTTCCTTTGATTTCTTTTTTAAACAAAAGTAATTTTTATAGACATTCTTATGATCTTATAAATGCACTTGTCTTACGCACCTTCCTATTTTCTTATAAAATGCATTTTTCTTATGCACAGGATTTGAAATTCTTTCAGATTTCAGTTCTTCCTTTGTAAGTTTTGCTTTATTTTCTGAATTACTCCAGTTTTCCATTTTTGTTAGCAATGACAGCATTTAATGTAAATGAACAATAGTTACCTATAAAATGGGTTTACTCCAACTTATTTAGAACTTTATACTTCATAAAAAGATGTAAGATCTGGTTTTATCCCAACTCTACACTGGTGCAAATTCATTAATTTTGATTAAATTATACCTTATGCCTAATTTATGTCAGTGTAATTGAGAAGGATTAAGGCTTAATTATAATTATACATAATTATCCATGATTATAATAAATGCCAACATTAAGTCAAAATAGTAACACTAAACTATTGGGGATCCAAACTGAGATGATGAGTCACAGTATTTAGAGATGTCAAGCACCTGTAATACACACAAAGCTTAGCATAAAAACCTAGTCTTGAATATTGTGCTTTGGAATCCTAAATTTAAAAGTACAAAACTGGTGACACTCAGAACCTATGAATGGTCAGGTTGGATTTGTGAGGCCCCAGAGTAATTGGTAGCATTTATCAAACATTAAACTCCTAAACTGAAGCTTCTGAGCACCTTCTTACAATTTCTTCCTGTCCTTTCCTTTAATCTCATTTGAAAACCATTTCAAAACTTTTTGTGACTTCCTCTGCCTAAGGATTCTCATCTTGACTTGATAATGAACTTACAAATACTTACTTTTTCTTCTGTATTTTATACTTTTCATAGATAAATGTGTTTTGAAAATAATAAGCCTATTCAAACGTCTAAAAATTACTCTTGCAATTAAAGACAGAATAGTTAATTTCTTTTCCTCAATACTATATAATACTCTAAGAAGAATAATTAAAGTCAAATCTAGCTTAAATAATGAAGTTTTTTTCAGAGGTGCAGCTGTCAGATTATTTCTATTATAGTAAGAAAGAAAGAACAAAGAGAAGGTGAAGCTATATAGGCTGAGGATGCAAGACAAGTCAATGGCATGAATAAAGTCCAATGGTTCATCACAATTTTCAGAAAAATTCTCAACTTCTTTCTTTCACCACTGAAACAGAATCAGACACATAGATTTTGCCAATGGAGGTTTTACTAGGGAAGATATCTTTTGATTTATGAATTCTTATTGTCTTTATCAGTGTGAATATCACATTTTTAGAAGATTGAAAGTTCAATTTTCAGATTGAAACTGCTACCTTATCACTCCCCACAAGTACCTGAAGAGAGGTTTTAGTGAGATGGGGGCTGCTCTCCCATGTAAAAAGCAATAAGACAAGAGGAAATGGCCTTAAGTTGCACCAAGGGAGGTTTACATTAGATATTAGGAAAAATTTCTTCATGAAAAGAGTTGTTAAACATTGGAACAGCCTGCTCAGGAAAGTGGTTGAGTCATCATCCCTGGAGCCATTTAAAAGATGCGTAGATGTGATGCTTAGGAACATGGCTTAGTGGTGGAGATGGCATTGCTGGTTAACGGTTGGATTTGATGTTCTTAAAAGTCTTTCCCAACTTAAAAGATTTTATGATTCTATGATTCTAAGGTTTTCTCATTCTTTGCTGTTTGATGCTACTGTATCATTTGCGTCACCCTTAGAGCCAAATTTGCCTAATATATCACATCATCGCTGTCAGTCTGAATACTCCCATTTTCACTTGCAGCTCTGCTTTACTGTATTTTAAATGTTTCTGTATGTTCTCCTTCCTAATATGCCAGAAGACATTTCTTCCAGTCATCTTCTTAATTACTGCACTTCTATCCCTTCCTTCCATTCCATCTCTGCGCAGCTCACATTAAGTAGGATCTTAATCCCTAGAGTAATGCTTGGTGGCAGGAGATAACAGGAGGGTCCCACTGCTCACTGGGATCACAGTGGATGCTTGAGTGAAGGATACCCTTCATACACCTTCTTTTTCTTAATATAAGAAATTGTGATATAGAGTGATTGCTGTTCATGCTGCCTATGTAAATTAGCCATAGCCAGAGTACATCTAATGAACATGGTTCTTCTGGGGAAATATACGCGAGTTGATTCTGCCCCTCTCCTATGCTCTGGTGACACCTCACCTGCAGTGCTGTGTCCAGTTCTGGTGTCCTCAGCATGGGAAAGACATGGATCTGTTTGAGAGGGTCCAGAGGAGGGCCACAGAAATGATCACAGGACTGGGGCACCTCCCCTATATGGTCAGGCTGAGAGAGTTGGAATTGTTCAGCCTGGAGAAGAGAAGGGCACCTGATAATGGCTTTTCAATACCTAAAAGAGGCCTATAAGAACGATGGGGACAATCTTTCTAACATGGCCTTTTGCAAGGGGTACAGTTTTAAACAAAAAAATGGTAGATATAGACTTGATCTGAGGAAAAAGATTTTTTTACAGTTGAGGGTGGTGAAACACTGGCACAGGTTGCCCAGAGAGGTGGTAGATGCCCCATCCCTGGAAACATTCAAGGTCAGGTTGGACAGGGGCTCTGAACAATCTGATCTAGTTAAGATGCCTCTGCTCTCTACGGGGAAGTTTGGACTAAATGACCTTTAAAAGTCCCTTCCATCCCAAAACATTCTTTAATTATATGATTTATTCATTGTCAGGCTCTTCAAAGTCTGGAATTGTAACTTAGGACTAATTTTGCTCCTAGGTTCAGCACTTCCTAAGGACTACATAGCCTTCTGCCCTACTACATTGGGGAGCTTTGGGACATTATTCTGTGTATGCTCTTGAATAGAAGTACAGATTCCTTGTACATGCTTCTAGGGGACAAATGATGCTGTCTGAGATCTAGATATTTAACAGTTGCCTTATATTTAGAATACATGAACATGGAATGAACTGTCTGTGCAAGAGCCACAA
Organism: Apaloderma vittatum; assembly: GCF_000703405.1. Taxonomy (NCBI): domain Eukaryota; kingdom Metazoa; phylum Chordata; class Aves; order Trogoniformes; family Trogonidae; genus Apaloderma; species Apaloderma vittatum. Next base: position 94,931 of record NW_009735656.1, on the reverse strand, counting down.
AAGTACTTTGTGATGGAACCAAGCACTGGAACTCAGTCTTCCATCTGGTAGACAAAAGCCCTCATATTTGCATTTGCTCATCCTATTTCAACTTTTTATTTCATTAGAATATAGAATATAGCTTAAAAGATAATAACTTTTACACTTCATATGGTTTTTTTCAATAAATTTAAGTGCTTATCTTGGTCTACAATAAGAAGAAAAACCTCATAAAAGCTTATGGATACATGATGTGTTTTGTCTCAATTATTTATAATTATTCTCTTTTTTTTCCCTACCTTTATAATCTTTTCAACCTAGAAAGTGAATCTCTTCATTTGAAAAACACTGAAGGACAATATTCTATTCATTTACGGTTTAAAATTCATTTGGAGCAAGGTTTTTTCCCAGTCTTCATATAAAGTTGTAGTTTAAAAAAAACCACGCATTTTTAACAGGAATATGTTCCCTTGAAAAATTCCAGGTCAGCTTATCTTAAATATTTTCATAACTAATACGTGACAGTGGCATTCCTTCCATGGCCATGGAAACTCTATCTCTGTGAAATATTTTACCTGTGAAGGCCTGGCACCTCTTTTCATGTGAACCTATTTGCATTTGAATGCTCTTTGGAGGGAAAAATGTTGCTGAGTTGATTTTTTTAAATTTTTTTTTTTACAGTATCATTTACTGTTAGAGAGCTGTAAAAATTGTAATAAATCTTATTTTTTACTATGGACATTTCATACAAAACTTTGGCTAGTTTCTAGCAGTAGTGAAAAGGTTAACCTTCTAGTAAATTAGATGGATAACAAGGGAAGCCGATTAGCAAGGAGAAGAGCTCAGTCACTGACCTTACAATGCTTCTTTATCTTTTACATTCATGTCTCAGGCTGGTCCAACACTACAACACAAAGCCATAGCTATGGCACAAGTATTGTATTCCCAGAGGAACAGCGTATTACTTGTATATGCTTGGTTGCTTTTTTGCTGTGAGCTTCTGAATCATATAAGAGCAAGTTTATTCATACATTTACCCCTTATTTAACATGCTTATTGAATGGGCAGGAATCTTCTTAAAGGATAGAGGTATTAAGATGTAGTTGACGGAAAACAGATGAAAATCTTAGTGTTATCATTTTCTGAAAAAATGGTCAAACATATTGAATAACAACACAAACCAAGTGCAAAATACACGTTTTTATATCTTTAAGAGTTGATACAGTATCATACAAAAAATGAAATATAATATCTGTAAATAATCCAATAGCAATATGGCTCAGAAAGAAGACTTAATACTGTATAAGTGGGATATTGAACTTGTTGCAAGAAAGTCACATCGTTACGAGATATTTGGCCTTATTTTTCTCTTACCACTCTCATTTATCCTATCTTTTTGAATATATTGTCTTGAGACATGTCAGTAAAGCCAGCTGGAGTTTCTATCTGTCACTTTGGGATGGAAAATTAGTTTTTCAGTCATAGTACTATTTCATTTATCGGTTTGTTATATCTTTTTTCTTTTTCCCCAGAAACTAAAAAAAAAAAAAGTGTGCTTTGGTAGACAGAATAATGGAGCTATAACTACTTGCTCTCTGTGCTATTCAACAGTAACCTGCACTTGTTTCTCCCTTCTCAAAAAGTATTTTATAAAATTGTTGTACTTAAAATGTGATTCTCTCATCAGCTCTGTTTATTGTGTCATTTACGTTTTACTAACTGGTAGTTAGCTCAGTGGGAAGTTAACAAGCCATCACGGTCATAAGCTGAATGCTGTTTGCATGCAGGCTCAACAGTTGTTGGTATTCTACAGAGTTATTCTTTACTTAGGAGAAGACTGAAACAAAAAAGAGCAGGAAAGCAGGAATATAAGAGAATATTTTTAGGAAAACTTGATATCTATCTCTATTTTATGGTCTGTCTTCATGGCAGTGGCTCTTTTTTGCTTCTTCTTCTCTTAACTTATATTGTAGTCGAGAGTTATTTTATTAAAAACCCCTGTATTCCACATTTCTTCATTAACATTATCCTTCTCTTTCTCTTAGCTCTTCTACTTTGCTTTCTACAAGGCATAATTATTATTTAGAGTTGTACTTTGGAACATGAAAGAACCATTTTTTAAGTATAAAAATATAGGATCCTTTGCCTGAATGGGGTCTCTGAGCAATGCTGTAATATTAATTAACACTAATGAAAATCCTGATAAATACAATGAGGCTTAGTCAGCAGGATTGCATTTGCCTAACTTACCAGGTTGTTAATGAGCAGAATTCTCACAATAAAATAATCTTTGTTATATACCAAAGCAGGAAATAAGTATATGCCTATACTGAACTTAAACTATGAAACTGAATACAAACATTAATGAAAGATAAAATTTTTCTTGATAGAATTACAGTGATTTTTCAGATCCTCTGAAGTAGCTAACATTTTGTCTTCATACTGTATCTCAGCAACACTGGCACGAGGTGATTTCAATTTAATAATATTTGCAAAATATAAGTTAAATCCAGATCTTGCACTTGGTGTTCCCAGCATGCTTTTGGCATAACCCGTGAAGACCTGGGCTAGAAACCAACATTATCTATGTACAAAGATCAGCACAAAGTTATTTTTTTAGAAGATATCTCAATCAGCAGGGGACTCTGCTAACTTTTTTTTCTCTACAATGTGCCCTCATTGACTGTGTGTTTGAATAATCAGACATTTGAGTGATCCTTTCATCTCTTCCAGGGGGGTTGCAGGGACCCTCTGAACTAGGATGACAGGATTTGGAACCTGAGAGTTGGTGCTCTTTGTTTGTTGTGGCCTATCATCAGTCAAATCCAGTGTGTAGGTTAATAAGGCTTAAACTTTAAGGGAATGGTGAGCACCTGATTGACAAGCCTGTGAATAAAAGTGCAGTGGGAAGTTTTGTGTTTGTGAAGTTAGTATGCACGGAGACACAACTGAAATTTAGAATGAATTCCAATCAGTTATTTTAATGCGGGGAATCTCATTTAATGGTTTAACATCATCTTCATCAAATAAAAAAGAAAAGTAGTTCATGTTTTTGCCTAACATTAGAGGTATATAGTTGTTTTCCTTGTTTGTTTGGGTTTTTGTTTTGTTTTTTTTTAGGTACGAGTTTATAACAGATATCCAAAAGCCACCCAGAACAGTATATAGCAGTACTGAAAATTCTACTATCTATAAGGATTAAAAAAATATTGTCCTGGAGCTGCTTAGAAGTTTAAGAGAGTGTACAGTGCGCCAAGTTTTCCTGAGCATGATACTTTTTATTTTAGACAAGTAATAGGCAATGAGTGCATACTGTGCTTGAGACACTCACTCAGGATTTTCAAAGGATCCTCTGGGAATGTGGTATCCAAATCACAGTAACTTTCAATAGGATCCATACGTTTTTTATTTCCACTAATTCTTTGAAAATTGTAGGCTCAGTTGTCTCTTCCTTTACGTATAATTCTAGAGTTGGTTGAAAAATTTTGAGCTAAACTGATTTCCACCAGGAAACGCAGTTCCATGAAAACCAAAATACTTGTCAGGAAGTTGGCAGTATGTTTGTTTTTTTTTAATGTAAGAAAGTCGTTTGGTTTTGATTTGATAATGTTAATAGAGTATCACAGGTATAAAATAAACTATTCCATGTAAAAAATAATATTAAATGTTCATTACTTAATATTAAATAATAATTCAATATTGAGCTAACAATTTTGATTGATTTTGTACAAAATTTCTGCTCTGCAAAAGACTTGATTTTTTTGTTTCATAACAAAATTATGAAGAAAAAAGCCAAAGAATAGCACAATTCCATGAACAATTTCACTTGAAAGCATATCCCTCCTCTAACTCAAAGTAATATCTATATATTTTACACTGAAAAATCCAATGCTCCACTTGTTAGAGAATACAAAATTACTTTTTAAGTAAGTAAAGGGAGCCAGTTGGGGATTTCCTACTAAAATGCTTGTCAGAAAGTGCATTTTTATATGTGTCGTTTTGACAACATTTTCAACCAAGCAGGTTTCTCAGACATGTAATGGCATTTATTGTCAAAACTAGAAGAAAAAAAATCTACTCAGTGCATATGGAATACCAATTTCCAGAGCCAAAAAATAAGAAACGAGTCTGATTTCAAAGTGTTTCCTTGCCTTTACTCACTACATGGTGTGTTCATAAGTGCAGGACAAATGAGGAACTACTTCTGAACTTTTAACAAGAACAGTGTTTATTCCTACTGAGAACCACCGAGCTCAAGGAAACCAGTGAGTAAACGGAGTTAGAAAATGAAAGCACTGCAGCTGTTGTGGATAGCATCTTTTTGTATATGTTTTCTTCCCGGAGAGGGAAGCAGAACCAGAGGAGAACAGGGCATTTTCTGCTCTTGTGTGACTGGAGAGTCCATTAAATTCAGTGTCTCTGATTTCATCCTGTGTTGCAGAGATGGAATCTGAGCACCAACTTACTGAGTTTTTGGCTTCTGCAACAGACTATTTTAATATTGATCTGAGTCAGGCTCTGTGTTTGTGGTGTGAAGTGCACATGCAACCTTTTCTATCTAGGACATATTTTAAAGAAATAAAGCAGAATTAATCTTCAATTTAAGACAAACCTCCTGTGTCTTACTCTTAGCAGAAGACATAAAGACTGTCCAATTCAGAATATTACATAGCTGAGATAAAGCATTTTTCTGTAATGTAGGAGTTACAGATTCAAACTTCAGCAGAGGATGGAGTTGCATCTTCCACTTCCTGAACAGGTAGTCTAAGCAGTTTGCTATTATGGAAAGGGTTAAAGAAACACTGATTAGACATATGATGGTGCTGGACTCGGCTAACACAAAGTCCTCTGTCCTATTGTTTGGGATCAATCATTTGAGCCAGAAATTGGTTGTGCTGTGGAGTCAGGCGATCAGTTTTCCCTTGGGGACTCCCCCATGCAGGGCTTATTAGGACAGAAGTTGTTTCTGTAAGGTAGAGGTCGGCTGTTGTGATGAACCACAGTTTATATATGAAATGCAAGGTTAAATTAATTAAGCTCCTTATATTTTTGCAACGCTACAAAGTTATGTTCATGCTCCTCTTTAGAATCACAGAAACGTTATGCAAAACTTGGGCTGTCATTTGTCTTTTATCTACCTTTTTAAGAGAATGAGAAATGCTTGATTGCACATCTCTAAGCAGAAGGGGATTCCACATTTTCTTTCTGAGTGAACACAGGCACATAATTTTCTGCCTGATTCAGGAACTTCATTGACAGAGAGTGACAGAAGCTCAGACATGATCCTGCTTCTAGAAGTTTAATCCAGTGCTGCCTCCATTTCCATCCTGCATGTAGGATATCTGATGATTTTTCATGTTTACCTTATTCTCTCCATTGCAGATAATGCTTTGCCTTAGATACTCTAATCTAAGCAGTCTAATTTACCCTGGTAGAGAGTGTCCCTCTCAGGTACTTACTACTGAAAATGGCACAGAATTATTCAACAGCCATCATTTTGGTCAAAATCTCCTTCTGGTCACCTGTCATACAAACATTTGAGTTGTACTTATCTACTTGCAAACCATGTGATTTGACGTCCACAGTTTCTTCCTCTAGTGCTGCTTCCCCACCTTTTTGCGCTATAAAACAAACCACACAAGTTAACATCAAAATTTTTTTCTGCATTTTCTTATTTGGGAATCAAGACCACATCATTACCCTCATGTGCTCCTTTAACATCCATAAATGAAAAGAAGACTCTTGGGGCTGTGGGATACTTAAAATTGATTATGTTGCAATTCTTTGAATCCACAGGATTAGTCTAGGGCATTCCTCTCACCCTAAATTGGCATGGGCTAAGTTATCTGCCCGAACGCTGGCACTTGTTCTCGAGAGTCAGCGCCTTTGATTCATGAAGCTTTGGCTTTCATACAAGCATCCCTGTTACCTCTTGCACTGAGGATCTGGCACAACCCCTGTTGGTACTTCCATGAGGACATACAATGTTCCAAGCCTCCCCCACTGTGTAGACAATTCCTTAGCGGGGCAGGCTTTCCAAACACATTGTTTCAAAGAAATGAATCACTCATTCGTGAAAAATGAAAAAAAAAAGAGCACAAATACCATCAAAGCAAATTCAGGGGTTTGCCGCCCACATCACTGACATCATGCTGCCAGCTAGAGAGGACTGAATAGGACTCCTTACAGAGTCCATCAATGCCACTCTTTAAATGGCAATTGCCTGAAGGGGCTGCTGGTTTGTGATATGAGGTACTTCTTCCTTAGCAGGAGAAAGGCAACAGAGGCTGGGATTTCAGCGCTACTCCCCTCAAATGGTAACAAAACACATGGTTGCTTGGCTTGCCAGGATGTCTCTTTTTCAAAGGACTCTACTCTGGAAGGCAATTAATTTATACTAGGATGAAATATTTTTTTAAAAGGGAAAGACCTGTGTGATCATCAGAAAGAACTTCCTTTATTAAACAGGAGATTAGTTGGATAAGAGAAGCAATGAGGGCTTCTTATCATTTATGGACCAATTAAAACAGACCCAAGTGAGGTCTGTCCAAGCTAATCCGCTAGTGTGCTGGGGCGTGTGATATAAGGATGCAGTGAGATGCCTGGACCTGAGCCAGTTCACATGTGATGCACAGTTCCCACATCAGACAGTGCTGTGCCCAAGCTAATAAGCCCTGCAGAGAAAATGCAGTGACAGGTCGCTGTGGCACAGTGCTGTTACATGTAGAGTCTGGATTCAAAGGCATGAGTTTCCACTACTTGTGGGGTTTCTACTACAGGACCATTTTATGGCATAGATAAATTTTCAGTAATTCTGTACATGGAGGTCTTTCACATCTCTACATATATTTTTACAGTTTTCTGTCCCTTACTATTGCCTTTCCACTGCCTGTCTTTTTCTACTCTGTCTTTTTTGCTTCTCAGGCAACTGACTAAAGTTTACTTGTGATGATCCTTGTTTCTGGAACATCTTTCCTGTGTTTGTTCATAGGGAGCTGCTTCTCCACATACCAGGTCTACCGTGATGCTTGTGAAACTTCAGCTGGTTCAGGTGACCAGGTAAGCAAACCAAGACAGTTAAGTTATAATAAAAGAACAAAAAGTGAAGCAGCAAAAGTTAAGAATTTCTAGCCTTTACATTAAGTATGGGATCTTCTTAGATTGAGCTCCTACTTGCCCCCGGTTACTCCACACATTAGCTGTCCTAGGTTTTCAAAGGAAACAGCACTTATAATGCACAGAGCAAGGGGACACTGACCTGCCTGGGGATTTTGGGCACTACAACAGTGCAAGCAATTAAAAAGTAGAAATTGAGACTGCCAGGAATGATCTTTCATTGACCCACTGTGGATGGATAAAATGATCAATGATGTCTTTCCCTTCTGTAATATCTGCCAGAGAGTCCAAATTTACAATCGGCATAGGAAAATGGCTGTATATCATAACCATATGGGACTGACAATACACATTATTGTACAGTAGCACTGCACTAATTTAAGGTCTGTCACCACTTCCATTACGGGCCTCTGTTTCCAGCAATAAGAAACTCTTACACAAGCATTTATCCCAAGATAAATATGATCTCAGCCAGTACGGGTCTTAGGTCTATAGATACTTTAAACAATATTTTATATAAATAGCTTGGCTATTTTGTCATTATGTATGTTAAAGAGAGGTTTCAGCTTTCCCCTCATTGTTCAAAATTCATTTTATTTAAGACAATAAAACTCCATGGTTTTGGAAGTGGTTAAGCATATTCCATCTGCTCTGGACCACTTTTCTGACTGAAAGCAGTCATCAAGCATCTGGTGAATTTAAAAGCTACTGTATAACTATGTATATATATGTAGTTATATTTATACTGAAAGACCATCACCAGAAATGAAGACATATCTATTTCTGTGTGACTCAAAGTTTTTGTGAAGTTATTTTACGTAAGGGTGGTCAGACCTCATCATCCTGTCACAAAAGAAAATACTATTTATTCTCCACCTGGAACAAAGTCTGTGTCCTTTTTTGCATGTCTTAGCTCCCCTAATAAGGAGAATTGGTATGGTTTCACCAAACTGGAAGCAGCTTCTGGCACTGTAAATTTAGGGAAAAATCTGCAGTGGATCCACAAAGGTCCTACAACCTGACATAGACATTATGTATAGCACAAAGGTGGCATCCCATGTGGAAAAGGGCTTCTCTGATTTCCATTCTGGATAATCTCTGAATGTCTGAGATGAGTGCATATCTCTTGCCCTGCATACTTGCAGGTTCAGTGCTGATGTGAGAGTATCTATCACTCAGAAAGGACATGCTAGGGATAAATCAGCCCCAACTAATAATGAGTCAAGGGAAATTTTTTTCCTGAAAGTTCAGTGGACTAAATCCTCATTCGATTCCTGGTGACACAGGAGCTGCTACAGCTGAATCCGAGGGAGCAGTCAGGCACCTTCCTGGAAAGCATGGGGACGAGGAAGGTTTTCACCCCCATCTCAGGTAAAGAGGCTGTTATTGCTCTCGTGGCAGAGCACTGTCTCTCTTTTCCGCCACAGACCAGTCTGAAAAGTGGTCAAAGCAGTGTCTAGAAAAGGGTAAGAAGAGGGCAGGTCTATCTGATCATCCCTCTCACTGTTCTCCCAGCCTCCAGCTACTTTCAGCCCAGTGGCCTCCTGAACTGGATGAGGTTTTTACATATTAATTCTCAAAGGACTTCAGTTCCATGAAATTGCGGTGTCTCTCCTTTAATCCATGTGAGATTTTAACATCCAGAGTCAATCCCTTGCTGTGGAATACATCATGTTTTTTGTTAATACTTAGTACAACTGGGTGCAGGCCAATGACTTCAATGTGCCTCAGCAATGCAAACAACAACAACGGCATTACTTGGCAATAATTTTTTACATCCCTGAGATTACTTGTTCTGATGATCAGGGTTATTTTCCTCCCAGTCAAAACTTTATCCCCTTGAGGCAGCGGCCTGATTTTTAGTGTCCTTTTTTTCCACAGAAGAAAAAAAAAATCACACCAAACTGGAGTATTTTTCTCATCAGAGAACACAGGGGAATAGTCCACATGACCCCAAGCCTATACAGAGATGCATGTGGGCTAGATCCATGTGAGCCAGTAGAGCAGGAGCAAATCTGTAGAAAAACATTTGGTGCTTAGACCCTACATTTCTACCCTGCAGAAGTCAGGAGAGGGAGGGAGGGAGGGAGGTATCCTGTCCCCTGACTGCCCCTTGGAGCTGCAAGGAGCTGCTGGAGCACGCCTACCCATTTATTGTCATCCAGCGCCTGCTTTCCAAGACTATTCTGAAATGCAGAAGGAGGCACAGAAAGTGGACACAACCCAGATGTTTCATACTCACTTATGGCCCTAAATAAAACAATAATGCAGACACATTCGTGTAGACCTGGGGAGAAGCATGACTGAGGGAGTCTAACCAGGCTGACAAGGCACCTGCGCTGCTTTACCTGAGCTGAATCACTGGGATCCAGTCCTCTGCCTCCTCACAACACCGCTCTCCGCTGCCCAGATATACACCATGTGAAAGCCACTCTGCTGTCTCTCTTTTCTGCTCATAATGATGGCACCACCTCTGCAGGCAAAACCTGGCAGTTTCACCGAAGCCAACAGTGTCTACCTGAGGCTGAATATCTAGGCTTTTATTCCACAAAAGAAAAAAGCTGAAATTTTCTTAGTAAACATCATGTGAAATACTACAAGAAAGATTTCTTCAACGAAACACATCCTAGGATTGTTGATAGGATTTAATTTTGTGTTGTTGACTATCCTGGTGAAACATAAGAGTTAGGGAATCAGGAGAGTTTAATACAACCAGCAATGAATAAACACAGAGAGATAACTTAGTTTTCTCAAAAAGACCCAGTCTTACATCACCACGATCACAACATTACATTCTATTGGGAACTAAGTTCCACACTTTGTTTTACCTCGGCTGAACACTTCCCCACAGTGCAGTTGTGATGGTTTAATCTCTCCTTCTGTTTTGCTTTAAAAAAGGGAATCAAACAGCATAAGTTATCAAAGATGCAAACCTGACCCCCTGCGACTACATTACAACCTAGCACCACCTCCTGGCTATTGGGAAACTCTTAGTGGCTACTTTACCTTTTTCGTTTTTAATTGGCATCTGTTTCTTAATTTTTTTTGTTGCAGTTAAAAATGAAAATACGGTGATTATCTTTTCACAGCTGCAGCTCTTATATATAGATGTTTTTAATAGCAGCTGCTATTTTTCAAATAGAAGAGACATTTCCAACATAAAGCAGTTGGAATTGTACATCTCAGCCTTTATTGAAGGAGCAATGTGTATGTTCATATTTTATGATCCGTAATCACATGCTGGTCCTGGGAAACATGTCACAAGGGCCCACATATGTAAGTAGTGGCAGCTGAAAGTGCATAATTCATGAGGGAAACATCAGGATTGGAGGAAATGGCATAAATAGCTGATTGACTTGACACATCTTATATTTATATTTTTTCCAGGATTTATTTCCTTTTAAAGATGTGAGTTGCTTTTTAAAAAAGAAATGTGTAGACTGCCAAGTCATAAGGTTCTTTAGGTCGTTTACTTTTTTCTCTGAAAGCAAAGGCATTCTTGTGTTTTCATTCTAATTTAATTAGAATGGCTTTTTTTACAGTATGTGGTCTTTGTTATTCCAGGTCTCTACTCCTCCACAGTTTTATTCAACCCTATTGTAGGTCCACTTTGAAACAGAAAAGGCAGTCGAAACAACTTCATCTCAGAAGGAAATCCTATAAATACTGTAATTGCTGTGGAGTTTAATCTGGTTTCTTAACCTTTGATTCAGTTTGGATAGGTCTTAGGGCACAAAAGAAACAAGTCGACTATTTCAGCTAAAGGCTTCATTTGACACAAATCTGGACAAGGCATAATGAGGAAAGAAATGTTTAAAATGGAGAGACGTTAGATGCTGCCCAAATCTCATCTGGAATAAAGAAAAAAAATCTCCACAATTATAAAGGCAAATTTAGTCACATCCAGTCTCTAAGTACGTTTTATAGAAATATCACAAACAACAATGTTCTCAGGGTATTTCTACTGGAAATAATGTGAGAATGTTCTTTCTCACATTACTTCCAGTCAAAATGCCATAAAAATGCACAGTCGATAGCAAGCATTCTCAGAGCATGTTAACAGGAAAGACCTCAAGAAAACATTTTCTCATGACATTTCCTCTGGAAGAGGGTGGAGCTGGAGAGCACTGCCCTCCTCCACTCCTACCAGCATGGGAATGTCTCAGGGGTGAGCTCTCCAGTGAGAGCTACAGGGGAAGGATCCTGGAGGACATAAGAGAGGCAGGAAATCTGCCGAGATTCCCTCTGCCGTGAGAGCAGTTGCAAGAGAGGAAAGACTCCTCCATCCAAAAGAAAGTACTAGAAGGAAGACACAGGCAGTTCGTAGCTCAGAGTAAATACCTGAGGGTGAGTGGGAAGAGGAAGGGGACAATCTCTTCTCAGTGGTGCCCAGAAATAGAACAAAAATAATGGGTTTAAGTTAGAACATAGGAAGTTCCACCTCAACATGAGGAGAAACTTCTTTACTGTGAGGGTGACAGAGCACTGGCACAGGCTGCCCAGGGAGGTTGTGGAGTCTCCTTCTCTGGAGACTTTCAAAACTCGCCTGGACACATTCCTGTGTGGCTGCCCTAGGGAATCCTGCTCTGGCAGGGGGGGTTGGGCTACATGGTCCCTAGAGATCCCTTCCAAATCCTAACATTCTATGACTCTATGATGAAATTTTTTTCACATCAGTATTTTCTGTATAATACTCCCCATTAAAATGTATATATGAGATGGAAAGAAAGAGAGGGAAGGAAAGATATTTTGATTTCTACTGTTTTAAAAGATATTATGTGCAGACTCTCTGTTGGTTTTTTTTTCTGAAAATTTTGGGTGTACGATCAAGTCCTCTGCAGAAAGTCATACTGACAGTCTGAAAGAAATGAAGTCTCAGCTTGCTCAGAGAAGAGAAAGAGCCACGGTCTCTACTAAGATTGTGCGGTAAAGTCATAGGACACCCAAGCACTTTTCCCATCAATTCTCTGGGATTTTACAAAGTCAGTGATCCTCATTTTCAATGCCTTTGAGCTGATATTTTAGTAAGATGCTTGAACAACAATAATCCCAGCTTCTTTTTCCCACCCAACTACTGTATTTCAGCTGCCAGATGGAAACAAAAGCCCGAGAAAAGACAGGATCATTTGGTCTTTTTGAACTCTTCAGTCCATATTCTGAGATTCAACTGTTAGACATATAAGAACAGGAAAAGTTGTTTCCCCTGAAGGACAGTGAATGGGGGAACACTATGTGAATGTATACGAGGAGAAAAACATTAGGTGAGAATCAGGATCCTACCTTTCTTCATAGTCACAAGTATATATTTCCTTCCTAGAGTGAATCGTTTTTTTTTTCTGTTTCTACCTATCACATCAAGAGGATAAATTTATCATTATATCTGATGGATTGAATAAAATGCCAAATAAATTTAACCCTTTCTGAATAATTTTCACAAAGATCATACTTTTTTGCCAGGATTAAGTGCATCTGTGGAATAGCTAAAACACTTCCTACACAATTTCTAATGTCACAAGGTGCTTTCAGCTATCCAACCATCAATCAAACTCTTTTCAGTTTGTAGCTTCTCTCACTTTCTAAAATATGTGATCTGATTGGCATGGCTATTCCTCCAGGGTCTGGCACTCCATTATCTCTCCTACAGCCAGACAAATGCTTTTTTTTGTTTCTGCTTTCATGCCTTCTATCCTACAGATTTCTCCTACGCTTATTACTAAGCCGACTCTTTTATAGGCCACACAAGACAAAAAAAAAAAAAGACACTGCCCTGTGAATTTTCTCCAGCTATGTCTTACGTCATGTGTTCAGAGTCAGTGCATCAAACGTTCTTTTTTTAACTTAAACTTTTCCACAGTTTCCATAGTTTCCCTGAACTGTTTTTCTTCTCTCTTGTTTCATTTTTCTCAAACCACTGTGTGTGCAGTGAGTAGAGGACAGTGTCTGCTGGATGAGGAGTGTAGAGGTGGAAATGCTCTGCCCTTAGCAAATCCATGATGCCCTTGAGCAGGAGCAGAACAGGCTGAGGTGGCTGAAGTGTGACCCTCTGAGTGACAGACCTGGTCACTGCAGTAGTAGAGTAGGGGCAGGGGAATGTCATAAACTTATTTACTTACCTTGCTAGATAGTTTCTACACATTTTATGTTAATAGGAAAATACCTTTCCAACTTCAAATTTTCCTAATATAACAAGACAGGAGATACATCTACTCGAGCATCCTAACTCTGACACTAGTCACTGATGAATTCTTCAGATGAAAGTAAGGAGCTCCCTTACTTGACAGATACAGATGATATGTTCTGATGTCTAAGATTGTCCTAATGTCTAAGATTAAAGATTGATTGAAATAAAAGGAGAAAGAACAGGAACTCTATGAATTAGATGGACCACATTTCTGTATGAAAAGACCTTTGAGAAAGAAAATGAAAGATTTTTCCATGCTATATATTGGCTGGTTAGGTCCCCATGTGTTGCCTGATCTAGTTGAGTGGCGTCCCTGCCCATGACAGGGGGGTTGGATTAAATGATCTCTAAGGTGCCTTCCAGCCTAGGCCATTCTATGATTCTATGATTCTATGATTCTATATACTAACACACATACATATATCAACTGATACTTATACTGATACATTTCTATATTTTTATGATAAAAAAACATTAATAACACAGTAGTGAAGCAAAATGTTAGAGCATAATATATAGGTATTGCATGGATTTTCAGATCTGCGTTATCTTAAAAGACATTTGCTAAACCTGCAGAGAAAAGAAAACAACATAAAAATTTGCAGATGTGTTTAACAGGCAGCACAGCAATTCTTCAAACTTGAAATAAGTGGCATCTGGACTTATTAACAACACAGAATTTTCCCATACCCAACGGATTCATTCATAGCCGTGCAACTGGTAGCCACAACACCACATTTTTTGTTTCAGAATTTCAGAAGTCCAACTGCTAAAAATTATTGGCCAGCACAAGGTTTTTTTGTAGAAATACTAGTATTTAACTTATTTGCTTCATAAGCAAAATTAAACTGAGAGTAGAAGTCCTTCATGTTGTATGCATACACATATACCATGTAGAGGATAAGGCGATCCTTGACCACTCAAATTTGCAGTCTAGACTGCCAATAGTGACTGCCAAATGAAATCTCACTGTTCTAGTTTTAGAGTTGGGGAAGAAAAATGGACAATAACACAGAGCTGAAGTGTCTTATTAAATCTAGTGGGGATTCAGAGAACTGGAGTTTGTACTGCAGAGCAGTGGGCCAAGAGTAATTTTCCTTCCAAGTGGTTTCTTTCAGCCTGTGTGATAAAAAATGTATGTGGGAGTATACATATTATTCAATGACCTGAAGTGTTCTTTGTTTGAAAGTATATGAAGACTCAGCAAAATTGTATAAACAAACAAACAAACAAAAACCCCTCTTGCCTCAACTGTCTCTCTGATTTAGGTGCTTCTTTCATACTCATATTCTCAAGTATGAACAAACTAATAGGAATCTTTCTCTCTTTGTGCAAAGAGTATAGGAGTCAAATCTTTCCCATGGTTTCAAAACTGTCTTTTGAAGTCTGAGTTTGCTTATTTGTTGGCTTATTTTAAGCAAATCTCCTACAATTCCATGCTATTTTTCCCTGCTCAATGAAGTGACATTAAAAAATAAAATAAAAAAATATTAGGAAGAAAGCCATTCCTGACAGTTTTCCACCTCCGGTGCAATAGCGACCACTGTGCCAGCTATACACTGCTTGGGGCACAGTCCTTCAATATATAATCAGAGCTCATTTTGAACAGCATGAAGTGGTGGTATAAGATAAAAATAGATGCGTATACAGACACAGGTATATACTTCCCCTAGAACATTTCAACACAAAACTCTCTGCTGGTATAATAAGTGAATAAACCCTATGGATTTTCTTGAATGTCATTTGACTTTAAGTCAGGTTTGGTACAATGCTGTCTGCATGGACATTTGGAGGCGAGGTCCTAAAATCATCTACATACTGTCTGAGAAAATCCTGTATAATTTTAAAATGCTGACATCACTCTCATGTATCATTCGCGGGTATCCACCTACATATCATTAAAGGGAAATCACTTCCAGAAATGTCATTACTTAAATAAGAATCTAATGACAACCAAATAATTCCTCATTATTGCATGTCCCAAATTTAAAATCTGAGATATACCTTGATAGTGTTGATGTTAAATATCTGGAAGCCTACAGAAGTCCTCTCTTGGCTTGACAGCAGAAGGATTGCTCATGGAAGAGTTCAACCTTGTTCTGTAATGCTATCTGAGGTGCCGCTGCACTGAATGGCTGGCAATTCAAAATCATTAAATGCCTGTGACAAAAAAAGAACTTTTGTGAGAACAACGTAATCGTATTAATACGAAATAGAAAGACACGAGGAAGCTCTTTGGAATTTAAACCAAAGTCCTTGAATGTTATTTCTGCAGTATCTGATGAGCTCTGATTAACAGTATAAAATTATCAAATGGAAAAACTCCACCTGAAATTGATGTCTGCAGACTTAGTGATGAATCTCCAACAAATATGTTGTCCCATTTTTCCAGGCATAGTAAAGCTGTGAACTGTGCAGGCAGTGATCTGTCTACTGGTGAATTCTTTACCCCTTGTTTAATTACCCGGATCATCTAGCCACATTGTTTAATATTTCAAATGCTGCTCTTCATGTCTTTCTTTGGCGATCTCTGAAAAACTCTTTCGTACAACGTCTTATGTTCCTTTCCTGTTGGGCTCATTACTGTACTGAGGATAATTCTTCCTGAAATTTTTGACAAGTCTGAATTTTCATTCACCCATTACCACACTGACAGCAGAGGGACAGTTCATGGGAACGCTTTTTCAGCGGTATGCGGGAAGAGGCTGTATCCTGGCAGTGCAGATAGCTTGTCAGGATGCGGCTGCTCTGACATGATTAATACAAGCTCATGTTGCTGAGCAACCTTAATGAAGCTAAGGATAATCAACCCACCACTTGCACAGATCTCTGGACTTGTACTTCCCCATGTGTTTTCTGTCATCCTAATCCTACGCTCTATGAAGGTACCTGAATTAGCCCAGGAATGTCACATAAAGAGCCAACAGAGAAAGCTGGAGAAACTGATTAAAGGATTTACGATTTCAAAGGCCGTGATCCATCTGGATTGGTTGTTGAAGAGGGTGAGGGTGTCCAGAGATGGCAAAAGAAGGATCCCCGACCCTTATGACCCTTTAGTGAAAAGAAGGGATGAGAAGGCAAATGTTGTGTTCATTTGTTTATTTTTCTTTGTGTGATTTAGACAAGGGAAAGGGAAAAGAGTTCTCTGGGTGGTCCTGAAGCTAGTTTCCTCATGAAATTGGGAGAAGGATCCCTTTTCAACCATAGTTGTGGATGGGGGATGGGAGGAAGGGTTAGAGAATAAAGTTTTTCTGTCTTTATAAAATAAACGATTTTCCTCTACCTTTCTTCCTGGATGCTCCCCGGTTCTGCTAAAATATCTTCAGACAATTCAGGAATGAGCTTATTGGAAAAAGCACCCCCTTCCATATTTGTCCAGAATCAGTGACCTCTCACTGAAAAACAAAGAAGAGCTGTGATTGCTGACCTTTCATAATTTTGCCAAGGTATACTTATGATGCAGTAACAAAATATCATCTCAATGTTGCTAAAAAGCTTTATATTTTATTGACTTACCAAAAAAAAAAAAAATAGGAGATGCACAGGATTAACTTCTCCTTCCTGGGATTTTTTTTGTTTTTCCATTCACGAAATGGCTGCAGCATGCCTGGGCATCACTAACCAGAGAGGCAGTAGTTCCCCACTCTCCCATTCCTGCCCAGTGTCCTTTCCAGACTCAAGTGAGCTTTCCTTTTTCAGTGTTTCCCCCATTCCAGAGGTCTCGAGGAAATGGGGAGCTTCTTGCAATGGAAGTGGGACAGAATCTTCACCAGGTAAGAAAGAGTCATGCTGGGAGTGTGGCAGTCTCAGGGAACAAGGACAGGCTGGTGGGCATGCTATGGCCTATCACATGCAGAAGGATTAAGATGAATGCCAACCTGTGCAAGGTAAAGAAAATAACTACCTTTGTTAATGGGATGGCAAGGACCAAATGGGGCATCTCCATTCCTGAGATTATTCAGTGAGTGCCCTGTCATATATAAATGCTGCAGAGCCTGACTCGGGCCTGGCAGATTTTCAAGTGCAAAGATATTCCCCATTAAACCTGTGGGAAAACAGCCATGTGAATTAATGTTTTGATTCCCAGGAGCTGTTATGGAAATAGTCAGGCTCTTTGAGAAGGCAATTTTGGTCCAAATGTGGATGTGTGATAGATACAGCGAAATCTTTCCTTAGGAAACTGAGTGCTGTCATCCCAAGAAGACAGCAAAGAGGCCCCTTGTATTCCCCTTCTTCTTGGGCTTCTTCTGCTAAACACTGGGGAAAAAAACCAAAACATTCTGCATAGCTTCAGCTCTCAGAGGCTTTCGTGTGGGAAACCATAATATGCCATGAATTCTTTTTTGTATATGTGTATATTACATACCCTGGCACTCAGTGTTCGTATTGTGACACAAGACTTCTTGTAGGGAAGCATGCTTGTTGAGATTAGAACTCTGAAATCTGACGTCTCATATCTTTTTCTGGTGTGTCCTTCAGAAACAAGTTGGGAATTACACAAACTTGAGAACATTCGTTGTGTGCCATGGTGGCAGTAGTTTGAGGTACACTAGATGACATTCATCATTTATTTAATCCCATGAAAATCCACTGACTTTAGTAAAATATCAGCAATTTACAGCAGGAACAATTTTGACCAGCTGTGTTAAACGCCTTGTAAAATGGCAAGTAAGTAATTTCATGATGAGGCATTGTGCTTGTGGTTGTATAAACACGTAATGTCTATAAATCACTGTCTGCTATACAGTAAAAATCTTGAGCATATAGATCGTTATGACACTCTGTGAAACAGCGTAACTAGTGTTGCTGGTAGATGAGTCAGTGTTGAGTTGCTCATTCCCTCCTGCTGCTGGATGAAATCTTTTCCCAGGAATATAAATATCACATGGCTACGTGTGTAGATTATGAAATGAAGAATTTGTGACTTATTCTGTTTAACATGGAAAAAAAGGTTTTTCAAATGCATCTGTAGATCGCAAAGGACTTTATCATTGTTTTTTAGTCAAGCAAGTTGTTTCATTGGAAAATAAAGGTAAATATTTCATATTTCCTCCTCTCTGGGTAACAGAAGACAAATTATCTTGTTTAAGGTTAAAGAGTTTGCCAACAGCAGAGCTGAGAAGGGAGTCCATGTATTACAGTTCCCATTTGCCTTTCTAATCAATAAAGAGGGAAGCCTGTTGCAGAATGTTGCATAAATACTGAGAGCACATTTATGAGTTCAGTTTGACTACAACTCAGATGAGTCATGGGCACTTGGTGCTCACTTCCTAATTTTGGAAACAAAAACAAATGTTTATTTGAGGCCACTCTTTAAAAGTAGCCTCAAACATGGTAACCATAGCTAATTGTAAAATAACTCTTTTATTTATTGACAGTTTGCATAATTCAGAGAAGAACTGTTAATATCACAGATCTTTTAAGCAGAAACAAGCATGCTCAAGGAAGACAGCTGTTTTCAGAGTGTCAGCTGGGAAAAATGCCCCAACCACTCTTATTTGATGAACAAACATACTTTCTTGATTGTCTACACTCATACCCATCTGTCAGGATGGCATGATGCCCGGGCAGAAGCTGGCCAAAACTTTTGCCTTGGGCACTGACACCGAGCAACAATAGGTTTAGATGGGCAGTATGCATAACACTGCATATAAAATGGCTCAAGCTTCTTTCTTGTGCCAAGCATGGCACAGAAGCTTGGAAACAAATGTTTCCTCATATATCATTTGGCATTAGTGAGTCCCCAAAAGCAAATATTACTGAAAAAATCCATGTTCTGGGGTCACTGCTACATCACAGACAAGCTGGTGTTGGGCTCAAAGTGATTACCCTGTTAGTATTGTGGCTGATGCACACTGTGTGACAAGATGGTCATATAGCCGCTACTTGCAAGGACAAATGCTAACTACACAGCAGGGGAATCCACTTTAGAAGGACTGAGTCAGCTGTTGTCTCAGGCAAATGGTCTCCATTTCTTGGAAAAGGTGCAATCTACATAAGGATCCGAACCTGGTTAGCCAGCAGCTGAAGGGACATGAAAATATGGAGAGACAGTAACGTGAAATTTTTTAAAATGCTACATTTGCGTGAGAAATAACTAGAAGACAAAAGAAGACAACTTGTCCTGCTGCATGGATTATTTTTATAGATAGCTTTGATAGGAATGAGTTAAAAGCACTAATACAATAAGAAGAGAATATGTAGATGGGATGCATGCCCGAAACTACAAAGAATTTTTCTCTTTCAACGAGCCCATGGGGCAGGACTACTGAATTTTAAAGCTCGTTTAAACCTAGAGGTACATACTTTCAACACAGAGAAAAGGGCTCACATGGAGTATGGCAGGGTGAGTTCTTTTCTGCAGTTGTGCTCTCAGCCTACTAACAGCGTTTTCCTGAGATACAGCAAACTCTGCAGAGAGGAGCTTTAGCAGTCTCCTCCTTGCATGCCCTCCTCTGTGCCTGGTCGTCGGTGCTTTGTTCTTCTCAGCAGTGTCTTAATCTCCTCTCAAACTTCTGGCTCTTTGCAAGCTGCCAGTGGCTTTATTCCTGCCACCTCTTATTCGCTGGAAGTTTGTTCTAGGTTGTGCTAATAAGACCTAGATTTAATAGTCTGTGCACACTCTATGACTCTTAAAGGAGACATAATCTTTTCCTTCCTCCACAGAGTAGGAAAAGACCCTCTAGAGCAGACATAAAGAGAGTAATGTTTTAAGATAAATCACAACATGTTATAAGTAGTAAGAAAATAAAGAGGATGAACTCTAACATATTTACAGAGCTATAAATGATTGAGTTAATGAGGTACCTTTCTTTATTACTGCAGTTCTTATATCTGTTTGTCATGTGTGAAAGGAAATTTAAATCTGTGCCATATTTCCAGGAGAGGCAGAAGAAAAAATGCTGGAAATTTTCAAAAAGATGAGTACTGTTTCTAAGTCCAAAGTTGTTAGCTATATTTTTATTTAAGTTATTTAACTTTTCCAGGATGTATACATACTCTTTCAGAGCTTACATATGGAAATATTATCCCAATTCTGAACTTCTAAAGATCTCCAGTTTTTTAGATGCTTGAGAAATTGATCTGGCAAACTTCTGTGAGAGAAAATAAAATCTTGAATGTAAGCAGTCATATAGAAAAATATCATTCTTTTTACTGGAATTTTAGTTTCAGAGATTTGATTCAGAGTTTAGAAGTTTGAAGACACTTATCTAACCATGAGCATGTTTTTACGCTTCTATTTCTTCTCTGGAAAACTGATCAATATCACCAAAGTTTCTAGAAGAAAAAAAATAAAATTCTTAGGTAGCTACATGGTCACTATGTTTAAGTACTTTGTAAACAATTGTACCTTTTAAATTTCTAGGAGTTTAGCTGTAGCTTTTATTGTGTTTCAATTATTATGTTTTCTGTAAACATCATGGAACTCTGCTAATCTATTGTTATACCTGAGCACGTTTATCTTTCAAATCAAGGTTGGTAACTATATCCAGGAAACTAGTTTTACCGAAATCAGTGAGGACTGGCTATATGCAAGTACGTTTTGTTGTTAGGTTGGTTGTCAAACTGATTTTCTGAAGAAATTTTAAGTAAGAAACCAAAGAGGAATGAGTTCACTATGCTGTTTTGCAAACAATAGTTTCAACCCAGCTATATTTCTTGTGCATTTCTAGGATCCTGATCTTATGTGGTGACAGGCACAATATAATGCTTTGAACGCTATTTTAGGAAGTCAGTTAAGTACTCTACTTGATTATGTACACAATTTTATATAACAGGTTAGTTTCTGTTGTGTCCGAGTCCCTTTTGTATGTACTGCACTACATAACGAAATAGTATTGGCCACGTGCAATTCTTTCACCTTGTCCCAAGAAAGAGTATCCTTGCATAATCACTAACTTGGATAGAAAATGTGGGGGTTTTTTGTTTTTTTTTTGTTTTTACTTTTATATATAAATGTCTGTATATGTCTCTGTAGGTATGTATAAGTACTGTTCCCTGGACTGTACATAGAAGACTAGTTCAAATAAGTGAGCCTTGCATTTGAAGGCAGCTCTGAAATTAGCACTGATCTGTAGTTCTGTGAGTTGTAGTAATTTTGTTTATTTCACAACTTTGATTGCCGAAAATTTCATTTCTGTGGTTTCCATGGCAAAATATTCTATTAAAAAAATACATGTTATCTTGGTAGCCTTGTAACAGAAATTATGGAACTGTAGTTTGGCTGCATGTTGGTAAGAGGTCTCTGCTGGGTCCTATTAGACATGAGTAGTGCTGCTCTTCCAGAGCTGTAGGCAACAACATGAGTCCAGAACATCTCAAATGGCTTAGTCTTGACCTTCAGACAGTACAAAATAGGAGCTGACTATATAGTGCAGAGCCTTTTGCAGCGTGGGCTCTTCTGAGCCTGCAGAGACAGCTATGAGTCTTTCAGAAGAGATGTTACATATAAACTCTTTGGGAGAAATTTGTGCTTGATTTGGTGAGGACATTGGATGCTGAGAGAAACAAGTTCATTTTCCCTTAGTGAAGATCTAATTTACTACAACCTACTTGAGCTTAGAAGTTCTTGATGAATTTTTACATAGTGCAAATTTGAATAGCAAAGCCAAGTTCACTCTGATTCCAACAAACTACAGTTTTGTGGAAGTCAGGAAATTTGGGCTTCTTCTATCAAAGCTGAAATATGCATTTCTGTTTATGCATCTGCTGTCTTTCCTGACTTCTAATTCAGCTCGCTTCGTACCATTATGTAGAATAATATATATAGAAAAGAGATAATTTATGTCCAGAAAAAGCCTATAATGGGTCTCATAAGCTTCTTTTAGGGACAGGTGTCCTTTAACTTTCTTCAATCTCAGCCTCATTTGTAATAACCCAATAAATGGTTGCAGAGCTAAATAATATGCCTAGACTTTGTCTTTTTCTTAAGTGTTCTCTCTCACTTTTAATTTATTTCTGTGGGGTTTTTTATCCACTTTGTTAACTTTCTAGCCACCTGACAACATTTTCTCTTATTATTCTTCACCCTCTTCAATTCTGCATTGTGATTTGCACACATGAACAGTGAATGCAAACGAACAGCAGCATTTTGCACCCTTTATGCAGTGATCTTCTACCTAAGTGATTAAGTCCAGCATAACACAATGGGGAAGCAGACCCAGGGGATACTGTTAAGATGCAAGTAAAGTCTTCTTAAACACTTCTTATTGGTCTCCTTTACAGCTAAATGCATTGCATGGACACATGGGTTTGCTTATAGGGAGATGTACAAAGAAGACACTACGACAGTGTCAAAGACCGTGATTAAATTGCAGTACACCTTCAGAGCATGTTTGCTTCCAGAATAGCTGGACAAAATTATGAGTTAGTAGTGGGTACTCAGCATAGAAGACAGTAGAACAATTTTGGTTGGATAATGTATTTATTAATACAGAGATAGATCTTATCCAAAGCAATAGAAACTGACAAACAAAAAAGTGTAATCTCTTGAGATTAGACTGGTGACTATCTATCTAGATTCCCTGTAGCTACGACAGCCTCATTCAGGCAATACTAAGAAGCTACGCTCATGAATCTTGATGATTTATTCTATTTTTCATCATATAAAATCATTTTCTTTTCTTAAAAATGAATATGTGGCACTTAGGTTCCAGCTGCAGCTCTGAATGGTAGTTTCGCATCTGTGGATATGAAAGCCAGATCCTAGAGCCCCAGGCAGTTTTACACCCCGTTCCAGGACCTTTCCTTTTCCCCATCTATGTAGCTCCAGCTATGACAGTCAGTGCTCAGCTTAACTTTTCCAAGGCTCGTAGTTCTCCACATATTTTGTACCTGAAAGTAGATAGTTCAAATTGCTTTTTAGAGATTTTGAGACTAAATTTTAGTTCTTGAGACTTCGTTGGATTTTGGGAGTCAGAAGTTGACTTTTCAGTTTTGCATTAGACATAATCAAGGTACTATTTTTTGTCATAGTTATTAACACCAGTTAATTGCAGGAAAAACAGCTATGGATTTTAAAATGGTGATAACATGAAGCCAGAGAGTGACACAATTAAAGTAAAATATAAATGAAAACCATAGCTGACAGCATTCTAAAAAAATAACTCGTCACCAGTATGTCTGTGTGTGTGCATGCACAGAGATGATACCATACCTCACACAGGACTGTCATTGTCTATTCATTCAGTAGAGGTAATTATTTTTAATTTTTGTCCCTACTGACCTGTAGGCAGATGGTTAGCATGAATACCATTTTTATCTGGACACCAGATCTGGCCAGACCACAATCTGTTGGGTTTGATCACTAAACTGGCAGCTGCATTACAGACCTGCTCTTTTCTCTTTTTGTCTCTGGGGACTGCAGATTGGATGCACTGAATGTGAACTTCTGCGAAACATGGGGCTTTTTGTCATTTTCACTTTGCTTTCTTTTTATGACCAGCTGGTAAATGTCAGTAGAGTTAAAAGCTGATGAAATCAAACCACATCAATTTTCATTACAAAATTATTTTTCGCTTATATGAAAAGCAAGAAAACAAATATACATGTATATTCTAATATGAAAAAGTAATTTAATGAATTCTAAACTGGAGTAAAAAAATGCATATATACACACTATTCTTATTAACTAAAAAGACAGGACAGTGTGTTGTGGGACACATCTCTGAAAGGGACCAAAGGGCATAGACATTTTTTTAATTGTATAGTTTACATGTGAAAAACTTGTATGATAGGTAATACCAAGCATTTCTATTTGACATAGTTGCATGATATACAAAAGCAGAGAGGGATTTTTGTCTCAACCTTATGTCCTTGCTCTCATAAAAACTTGAGAATGTGCATAACCTTAAACACGTGAGCAATATCCTTATGTTACACACATTGTCTACACTACACTTATTACATTTTTTCTAAACATGTATGCAAATCTGTTGCATCAGAGTTATTTTTACCTTCTTTTGCTAGTCCTTAGTTTGGCAAAATTTTCTAAAGCATGATGGGAATTCTGGCTGAATAAAGGTACATATCCTCTTTATCTGTTCTCTACTCAGATGAAATAAAATAAAAAACCTGTTTTAAACATAATGATTACTATATTCTGTTTAAAACTGTCAGAATAACTTAAATAATGTGTAACTTAATGCAAAAGGCATCTATTGATCACAGTGAACAGTTGCCCTCCCTTTATTAGATGCCAGTGATGTCAAATCCAGATTTGTTCTGGCTGATGTTTATCACAGGACAGAGATGCATATAAATACTTGTCACAACACAAGAATTGCACTTATTATGAGTGATCTGCGCCATGAGCAGAATTCAGAGATAAGGTCTACAGTCTTATAGTACAACTTCCCATTTAATTTATACTTAGACAACACTTAACTTTTAACAAACTATTTACCTTACCTACTTTTAAAACTAATCTCTAGTTTCTAGTGTTGTGTGCATACATAGGGAAACAGGAATTAAATAAAATTACATGTAGTTAAATACCCTGAGAATGAGTAGCTTCATAGACACCTTTTTTATTTCCACATGAATGAATAATTAACTGTGAGCCCAACAGACTATTATGGTTCCTCTAGTTTGACCTAGCAAAAGAAATTGGATCCTTGTCTTGCTCAAGATACTCCTGATGTATTTTTCATTTTAATAACATAGATTAAAATACATAAGCAGAGTAAGGAACAGCACCCTCCAAAGTCTCTTTTGTGTGTTACAGTCAGATGTACTTTCACTTGGTGCTCCCCTGCCCCCGATGATTTTCTGGCCAGTTCTACAGTAGGAGGGGACAGAAAAGATGCCTCCAGATCACAGATTCATAGAGCATCAGCTAGAAGAGACCTTTAAGATCATCAAGTCCGGCCAGCCTTTGTGCCAGCCCTATCAACCTACTAAAACGATTCCCCTCAATGCAACATCCACCCGTCTCTTAAACACCTCCAGGGACAGTGACTCAACCACCTCCCCAGGCAGCCTGTTCCAATGGCTGACAACCCTTTCAGTACAGAAATTCTTCCTAATATCCAAGCTGAAGCTCCCCTGGTGCAAATTAAATCCATTTCCCCTTGTCTTATCACTCTCCTCTAGGGAGAATAGACTAACCCCAGCCTCTCTACTACTTCCCTTCAGGTAGTTGTAGAGAGAGATGAGATCTCCCCTCAACCTTCCACTTCCTAGGAAACCACTGTACTTCCTAGAAAAAAGACTATTTTTCCTCCTATTAGACATCTGCCTCCAAGGGGGAATCACTTTCACACAGGCTGGGGAGTAAATGGTTAACAAGGATACGGTGAGTTCAGGTATCTACTTAGTTAGTTTACCAGTCTAATTTTCTTCTTTTGACTCTCTGTCCATTTGCTATTTATGGTATTTTTAAAAAGGATAGTTGCCAGAATGCTTCCTTTATTGTAAGTGGGAAGAAAGAGATATTTTTAGAAGGTGATTTATATCTCTTAACTCTGCAGTCTGCAAATCCAGTTTTCTCTGGTCCTCTACTGTACGAGAGAATTAAAGATTCAGTAGTAAAACTTCCCCATCCTCACTAAGAGTCTGGTGTTGATTGCTGGGCTGCATTGCAAAAGCTTGTGTGAAAAAAGACAGGCAAAAATAAATGGCACAAAGGAATTTAAGGCTTCATTAAGCATCATCGTAGTGATTACACAAGGGAACATGTGTGACAATTATTAATCTTAATGAAAACATTTTCCTTGTGATGGTAGAAATAGATTCATATGAAAGGTTATTCACAGACCAGTCAGGACAGCATACCCCCATTACACCCTGTACGAATAAAGTAGTCCTGTGCTTTCAAAGCTCTTTTTAAGGTCAGGACTCAGCTTTAGCAATCTATTTAATTGTTAAAGTGTCAGGAATATCTGAGAAAGTCTTGTTATGAGAGCAGTATATGTTGCATTTCCAAGGATAAACTTGAATGTCAAGAGATTGTGCAGGCAGTGTCAGAGCAGTGCAGCTGGACTCCGCTGGCCAGGCGGAGCGGTGCACGCAGGCTCAGCAGAAGAAGCGAAGGTGAGTACTGCCAAACACATTACAGCCAGCCATATTCCTCTTACATGAATTGGCTTCAAGAACCAGCAAGCTGTTTCAGCAAACCTATCATACCTGCCAACTTTTCAAATTCAGAAGTGGACCCTACCTCTCCAGCTGCCGTTTCCTAGGCAAAAAAAGAAGCATTTACCAACTCTAGCACGCACTTGAATAGTGTTGGATTCCCTGTGCCAGTGCAGATAAGCTGGCTGGTGTGCGGACTGCATATTCAAATGCACGCTGTTATATCAGAGTCACTGCACATGGGAGAGGAGATTACTCTGCTTGCACAACAGTCTCACGCCCAGGACTCAGAGATGTTCGGGAGCTTGGGAAAAAACATGCAAATGTAATAGTGTTGGCAAGAATACAGTAATGTAGCAGATCACACACCAGAAGCTTTCAGAATATTTCTGGAAACAGGAATTTTTCTTTTCTTCTCCTTTTCCAAGGGAGAAAATGACAATTTTTCAAAATAGAAAATTTCATTGTCACATAAAATCACAAAATCTTTGACTTTTTTTGGCCCCAAATATGTCTAAAGAAATGAAATTCACCAAAGACATAACTGTTGTCTGGAGGTTTTTGACCTGACAAGCAATATTTTCAAGAAAGTTCAAAGTGATATCTGGTAAGGAGAGAAAAAACAAAACTATATTCATCCTTAGGGGTAGCAGCAAAGATTGCCATTCTTGTAGTGTAGTAACAAGCCTTCAGAAACAGTTTATGATATAGCCTTCACCTCTTCTCCTGTGTTCTGCTTTGCTGTTTGCAACCAAATGCCCTGAAGCCACGCTTTCAAACACCAGAGCTTGAACTGTAATCTGTTTTTTTTTAGCAGCTCTTTAACTTCTCTGGCACTGATTACTCTCACACCGTGCTGACTATTGATCACTCACAAAGTGCCCCGCATTGACCTGCAGTCTTCAAGGCACCATAACCACCCACCCCAAATCCCCAGCCCTTTCTTATCCTGGGACATCTCCTGAGATGCAAAAATAGTGGTGGGACCTTTCCTCTAAGCTGGCATGGCAGGGAAGAGGGCTAGTGCCATTTGTACCACACACCTCTGAAGTCCCTGCAGAGATGTCCCCCAGTGACCCCCCTTCCCAAGCTGCTCACTGGGACCCCACTAGCCAGAAGAGCCAGTCATCACCCCCTCCTCGGCTTCTCCGCAGCTCCTTTTCTTGCAACAACTGGTGAAGTTCAGCTTGCCTTGTCACATGAAAGGGAACAAGGGCAGCAAACCGAATTGTGGGGGTGTTCAGGAAAAAGAGGGACAAGAAAGAGGAAATTCATTAAATGAAAATCTGGCCGCTGCGAAAAATTTTAGTACATTAACCCAGCATGGGGTCTGAATCTGTGGTGTAAGAGCCTGACTGTGTCCTCTGTTGCTTCATTACTATTTTATTGATTTCAGAGGGAAATATAAATCCAGGGCAGCCTGCCTGCCTTAGCAAAACACAGGGCTGCCAAAGTTAATGTGTTAAAAGAAGGGAAATTTTGTAATCAAAACTAAGAGAAAATGAGTCTATAATAGTGTACTGTAGCTTATCTAAAAAGCAAAAATGCTCATCCCCATTTTAAATTATGCTATTTTTTTTTGATCTTTTCCAAAGAACCTAAAGAACAGGGGGAAGGTACAGTGTAAAACTTCCTTTAAACAGAGAAAGCAGCAGCTTGAAACCAATGTGCTTGCATAGTTTCACAAAAAAAACTCTGTTTGGTCTCAAACTACTTAGCACAAAGGAAGCTTATTCTTAATACTGAAATCTAATACTGCACAGAAGTCCCCTAGACAAGTATTATAAATTGCTATTGTATTATAATTGATATTATATTACGAATAAATATTATAAATCAGATTATTTCAGAGGGCTGCACTTAAAGAGAGTGTTTCTGCCAGTTTATCTCCCTTGCACTCCTGGTACCTCTGAGCTCCCACATCGAATGGAGAACTGAATTCCTCTGCTGCTCACAAAGAAGTGCATAATCCTTGTAGCTACTTAGCCTGATCATTGTTCCAAAAAAAAAAATAAAAAAAAAATTAGCATCCAGTTTGCTACAAGAATGTGAAGGAGGTCTGGCATTTTGACATCCAGTGCTGATAGTTTTGTGAACATGTGGGTGAGTTTTTCTGTGGAAAAGAGTGCAGAATTAGAGGAGTCCTTGTGGCTACTGAACTGGAGGTAAGTATAATATTTTCCATCAGTCGTTAACCTCTTTACCCTCTGCCTTTGGTCCAGATGTTTCCTTTCCTTCCTCAAAACTTCTAAATGAAGTTACAACATGTGAGAAACTCTGGAACAGGAGAAACCAGAGGAATCTAACTTAGAAACAGCATTGTGTTATGTTCAGGCCAGTGCTCACATCTCAGCAAATACAAGTATATGAATTTTTATGTACTTATTTAGAAATAGAGCAGAGGCTCGATGCCAGTCCTGGCTGCTTACAGCAGTGTGCCTTTTTCATCAGGACTTAACAAAATCCTGTATCAAGCGCATATGGAATAAAACAGCTCCAGTAACATCTCATATTTTCTTCTAGTGGGTTTAAGACCTGAACATTTAAAAATCCTTTGGAAGGTTTGGGTTTGGATGTGGGTTTTTTTTCGGAATGGTGTGGTGTTTTTTTCTTTTCTTAATAGAAGTCCTGGCAGTAATATAAATACACATCCATTTTTTAACCTAACAAGGGCTCACTCTCACTTACTTCCTAAGTTCTATAGTCTAATCACAAAGCTGCCTGGAAAAACATTTTGTTGGAGTTGTCTTGAATTTCCATCCTTTATACCATCTTTTTCTTATTCAGAAGAGATCTTCTTCTCTGGACTTTTCAGATGATTCTGATTTTCAGATCACATTATTTCATCATGTTGTCCCAGATTTGTGTCTTTTTAAAATATTTATCCATTCTGTCATTCTTTGTAAGAAACATATTTTTCAGGTTCTTGACCATTACTATTGATTTTCCTCAGACTCTCTTGAGTTTGCAGTAACATTCTGGAGACAGAAGAGAAGGAGAGAAAGATAAGAGAGCCTAGCTTCTGAATTGATCCCTGGAGAACACTGTCTTTCTCCATTGACTATATAAGAAACCATACTGTCATCTTATGAAATTTCTTCCCCAGAACTGTATGTGACCAGAGGTTTGTATTGATCTATATAAAATAATACCCCCTCCAAAACATAACAGCAGAATATAAAAAGCAGAAAAGCCTTCCAAAAATGCCGAGCTGAATTAACTGGGCCCTGACAAGAGTGCAAAAATTAGCATATCTCTGTAACTATTGTTCTGGTCCTTAATAATAAATCACATGACATGACAAAAGATAGAGAAATTCCATTAATTTTATCCACAAAATGTACCTAGTAGTTCATTTAATCCAGCTATCATTATATTATCCGTTGGTTTCCTCCATGTCCAGAATTATAAAAATACATGTATTGATGGCTGTAAAAAATGTGATAAGTATGTATACTTTATAAAAATTAAAAAGTTTAGAAGCTTAAAAGTCTTCAGAAGAGGTCCTCTGAATATGTCCTCCTACTCTATCTTTGAACTTTACCCATTTTTTTTCTTCCCCCTAAATTTTAGGCACACAAGCTCTCTAGCTTGAGATTTCATTACTTTCAGGAAGTTCATAGAGGCTGAGTTCCTCAAAGATGTTCACTGAATAGCCAACTCTGCTATTAATGAAATAACTAATTGGTTTTGAAAATGCTATTCTAAAAATCAGGTTGCAAAGCTTAGATTTATTAACACATCTGAGTAAAGATAAAGTCACTGGAAACCCCCCAAAATTTGGACATTTATTTTTATTCATGAGAACCTGAATTGCCAGTTTAGCTAAGTGGGGAAGTAAAAATATGTTTTCAAATTTTTATTTATTTCCTAAATATATATTTCACTTGTTTAAAACATATGGAGTTGTGCTCAATAAGTTCTGAACGTCTTCCTCTACATCAAAACACTGGCATTTATTACTGCTGTTGATAAAGAAACCTCGATGAGACCACTGGAAAGAGTCGGCTTCAAGTACAGAAATTCTGTTTTCAGATGCTGTATGTGCCCAGTAAGGTCTATTTCCCCGTTAATTACATGAAAAACAACACACAATGGCGCTCTCCTGTGTAACTCACACAACACTGCAATCCATCATCATGGACATTGGCCATGCATTTGACACTTTCCAGTACAAACTGTGACATCTGAGACCTAAAAGAGGCAGAAACTGAACATGGAATTAAAACAAACAAAACTGAGCCCTCTCCAAATCTGCCCAAAGCCGTGAATGCAGAGCAAGTTACAATCAAATACTAAAAGTCAGTGCAATGAAGTACATATGATCCCAATAAGGAGAAGGACGTTCCTTATTTTTTCATGGGTTTCCTCTTTCTTTTCCATGGGGAATCATCTAGGCAACTCAAGCCCTGGAGTGAAGCCTATAAACTGCTGGTGTTTAGTGACCATCTGCACCAGTAGTTCCATTATCTGAGGCTAGAGATTGATTTTCCTTCTCCTTGCATGTTCACTTACCCTAATGCCCCAGAGTCTGCAATGGAGCCAGCAGCATATAATGCAAAGACAGCTTTTAAGACATCAAAAGTGAAAGCATCAGGAGTATCATTATATTCTGAATCTTTTGTAGTAGCTTTTTGACTAATCCTATTGTAATAGGAATCCACCGGTGGTGGTGAGGCCCCTCCTTTATGAAGCTTAAGCACAGAGCTCAGAGGAGCTTTGCTTTTCTCAGAGGAAGGTGCATAGGTCCTCCCTGCATAAGCAATGGCTCCGGTATGAACAGGGTCCGGCATATGTACATCGATTTCACACAGGACCAGTAACTCAGCAGGGGACAGTCATTCAGATCTGGAGGCTGGAAACCAGCAGAAGGTTGCCTAAAAGAGTAGCAGACCTCCACAAATATTTTTAGTGGTATGAATAGTACATTCAAAGTTAGGTCAAGTAGTATTGCTGCTCCTAAGCCTTTGCCAGTGGCTAGTGTAATTCCTCTTAGGCAATGTTTCTTTTCTCCCTCATTGATGTGCCAAAGGTCTCCACAAATACCAGAGGAAATGAACTCATTAATTGACCTTACAGGAGAACTGAAACTGGTTGGGCACAAAGGCCAGGTTCTGAAAAGGGCTCCGCGTGCAGCAGCTGCCATTGTTCCCAGCAAACTGGTCTTAGCAGGACTTGCTGGATGCCAAGGTTTTTAAGAATCTGGCTGCTTATTTAGGTGCCTAAATGGGGTCTGAATCATCCAGATCTGTCTTTTTGTATCTAGTCAGTTTAACTTTTTAGACATTTCCTTTTTTTTCCCCCCAGGAAAACCAAACAAAATAAAATCATATGAATAGAAAAGAAGTGCTTGGCATTTCATTTTCTAAGGTTTTCTTAGACAATGCTCCCCTTCAGAGCCTAGTAAGAAAGTATATCTCTCTCCTGTCAGTGCTGGAGCAAAATTACAGAGTACCTTCTGCAAACCTGAGTTTCACAAGAGTCATCTGTCAGAAATATATATTGCTCTACTTCCATACTATCTCTGTGAGACAGCTGTATGATAATATTTCTGTTTATGACAGAAATCATAAACATTATAGGAAAAACAAATTAATTTATGATTTTTGTCATAAATGGAAGTATTGTCATACAGAACATATGAGGCTCCCTAGGCAGTACAGTATTGAAGGAATACCATTTTACTGAAGTTCCCAAGGTGCCTGGAAATCTATTCTCACACTTGTTTCCACAAACATAGACAAACTAACACTGAGTGATTGATGACCTGACTTTTGGGTTCCACATTCTGCTTGAAATCATGGCTCTTTCTGTATTAAGTACTTTTTAAAATATTGCAGAGTAACTAATGCTTGCAAGTGATTTAGATTCATAACTAGATTTTCCTACAGTTTTCTCTTCACAATGTGACCTTGTGATGCTCCCAGAACAGGAAAACTAAGCTCAGTTCATTCCCCCCACCTCTGAGTTTAGAAAGTGGTTTTCCCACCAACCTCTTGTTTTAATCATGGGCACCAAAGGACACTGCTGCCTGCACCTGACATTCATATATTAGGCCAGACAGAGTGGGAGTTATTATAATCTTCAAAATACCCCAAAAGTTAGTGAGAACAAGTGCTTCTGGTCCAGTGAATGGCCAAAGACTCCTAAATCAGGAACAAATGTATAAATCGAATCTGGATGTCTGGCTACTGCCTCTTCCAGCAATATATTTTCTCTATATTCTTTCCTACATCATAAGAATGAAAGGGAAATGCACCTAAATTGAAAGGCAACATTTTTGATTTGGTAGAAAGGAAATATTTCAGTTCTAGGCAATATGAGTTATCTGTGGAACTTATTGTCCCAAGATGTTAAGACTGGGAACACAACAGATTAAACATCTGAATGGTGACTAGGAACATCAAAGGTGCATCAGATAAGATAATTAATACGTATGAAATGTAAAAGTGACAGCTACAGGGTGTATGATAACTCTGAAAAAATAAGAATTAGAGGAAATTAAATCTTTCTCTCTGGAGGGGTGTAAAATAATTGACCATTGGTTTTCCTGTGCCATTGTCTGAAGCATTACGCATTGGTTACTGTCAGAGAAGACATGCTAGGCTAAGAAGACTTCATTCAGTTCTATCATTACTTTGACAATAAAACACAGCAGAGAGAATAAAACAGCTTTTTCTTTTTAAATAAGTACTTCTGTAGCGAAGAAAAACAGTAGCTACAAAATGTCAGAGTCACAAAATGAAACTCCATAGGCTTGCAAAATAAAATATTTTGGTTTTACCATGAAATTTTTCTGACAGGAAAAAGCCGAAAACAGTTTCCATTTATTGAACTTCAACTTTCTTTCCTGGTTTTGAAATGGAAGAAAATAGAGGACTTTCAAAGAATTATAAGGTTATTTACCCTAGATTCTCAATATCCTGTATGAGTGCTTTAAGTACTGTCTCAGTTTCTTGTGTCAGAGCTCTTCTCCTTTCACAAATATTTAAACACCAATGTGAAATATTTATGATAAATTTCACTGTAAAACATTAAGCCTCCCTTTGATTAAATAATAAAGTATCATCTTATTTTTATAAATATATTTAGTGCCAACTATCTACTGATAATCAATAAGTTTATTGGGTTTTATCTTAATCAAATTCCATGATTTTCCTATTTTCTACCTTTTCATGTGTGTTGAAATTTGTACTATTCTACAACACAACTTCTCTTGCAAAAAACATCACATCTCTTTGGCAAATGTTTAACAAACTGTATGAGTTTTATCACACATCTTCATATAAAGAATGCATATGTAGAATTTAGGCTGAAAAGGGAAACAGGAATCCTTTCCTCTGTTCAAATCCTTATCTCATACATTTGTTAATCCTAAGAATATAAGAGATCTAGTCAAATAATATTTCCTAATTATTACTGTAGAGACCATAACTTCTATCTGAATAAAGCACATCTTTTGGCAAAGTTTACAGCCTTTATCTGAAGAGCTCAGGAAACACTGGCAGTTTGTTCCAATGGTTACCCCTCCTGTCACAAATGTGCTTTCTTTCCCATGTGAAAAGTATTAACACATGCAGAAGAGTTCAGACAGCCTATTAGTATGGCAAACTCCAGAACTCATTGAGCTAGAAAATGGATTTTTTAGGCACATGGATAAATGAAATCTGAATTCTTTCTTCTTAAAATGTAGAATACATGAGAATGAGTGGTGTAGAAAGAATCACTTTTTCCTATGAAGTAGTTTTTTACACTAGAAAATGATTAATGCATTAATAGCAAATGAATGTATCATGTGGCTAATGAGGTCTCAGAAATGCTAGCAACACCACCTGACTCATATGTATTTGCTGTCTACATTTTCAGCACTATAGGCAGTAATGAACAGCAGGTATGAACTTACCTTACAGAGACCCTCACCTAAATATAGGCTTTATAGACATTCATTAGCATGGGAAAATTGTCATGAACATTTCACATCCCTCAAACACAAGGTCCTGAGAAACAGAGTGTTCTTACGGTAATTAGCCTACCAGAAGGATTTATCCTTTTGTCATACAAAAAAATGGGGTGGATGAGAAAACAATTAATTCTCCAGTAGTTACAGCAAGGGTCTTAATACAATTGCTTGGCTCTTTTTCTCATTTACACCTCCTAATAAGAAGGAACATGGACAAGAACAAAGTCAGTTGTATTCACACTCCGGTCTCTCCCTCTTGCCAGACCGCAGTGAAGTTGCCATAGTATACATGTCAGTTGTGTGGTTCGATTTCATACCCTGCTGCCCACAGACAACCACATCAAAATAAATATGCATGCTATGGAGAGCAGCACTTTGCCCTTTATGAATTCCACAAATGTTGCTTGGCTGGTTTTCTAGCCCCGTGGGTGCATATTTTTTGCAGACTGGGAGGGAAGTGTTCCTGAGCCTCTCATGGCTTCACCTTACCTCTAACAGTCCAGGGACACCTTGACTCAATTGTCCAGTCAGATCATAAAGATCTTATAGTAAATTGGCAATCTGTCCCTCATCTCAGCAGATTGCATTTCACAGCTCTTGCATTTCACAGCACCCCAAAATCTTTGTTCTGAATGTCTTTGCTATGTCAACTCTGATTTATAAAGCTGTCTTTTTATACAGACATGGGCTAAAATTGTTCAGGACCACTTTCCTATGTGCCTTGTGACTTTGGCCTCCAAACTGGAAGCAAGTGTGGACAAG
This sequence comes from Apaloderma vittatum, assembly GCF_000703405.1. Lineage (NCBI taxonomy): Eukaryota > Metazoa > Chordata > Aves > Trogoniformes > Trogonidae > Apaloderma > Apaloderma vittatum. The sequence goes on along the minus strand of NW_009735656.1, from coordinate 59,859 downwards.
ATATGGTGGCTACTGCTGTTGCCCAGAGATCATTCTGCATTCAGATGACAGCTGCTGAGGTGCTTAAAGAATGGGATGCGCTAGCAAAATGCGCTAACAAAATGTCCCTTACTACAACTCAGCAAGTAGTTACAGGTTAAGCATCCCAAGTGGATTATAACTATCTAAAACCCAGAGCCTATGCACCAAGTACCTGCACAGTTCTCCGGGTGCAAAACAGAGATCTTACATATCCTTATATAGAGTGTCCGTGAACCTAGAGAATAGGAAGGTCCCTTTTTCTTTTGAGACCATGTGTTTCTACAGCTTTTCTGAGGAACACACAGCTGTTGGGCTACATTACCATTTTGCCTGATGAGCATTCAATTTCCTGACAGAGCTTGTGGGCTGAGACCAAATTCTGCTGCTTAGGCTGGTGTTCACTGCATCCTTCCTAAACTCCTTTTATGAATTATTTTGTTGTGCATGCAACAATATTCTGTTTTTCTTGAAAGATTACAGGAGCTTTCTTTTGCCTCTTCATCCTCCTGTTGTGAGGAATGCCAGTAGAAAAGGGCACACTGCTCTTTAATCTCTAGTTAAACAAAATATAGGAAGAAATAGGAGCAATAAAGAAATAAGGACAGAAAAGATAGTAAGAAAAAAAAACAAACAAAACCCCCAAATAAACTGGGAGTAAATAAATATAGAAAGAAAAGAAGGCAATAGAAGATACATGGCAAAAAAATACAGTTGCTTGTCTGTTTAAATTCTAAAATTGCTCTACAACTTCATAATAGGATTAATAGTTTTCGAAGGACTAATAACCACTAGTATGACTGAATGCCTTTTAACTGGCTCTGCTTAGTCAACCTAGGAGGACTTTCTGCTCCTCTGATTACCATACACACGATCCCTTTCTTTGTGAGCTCTAACCTTTCATGGGTCATTTTTCTTCATGTCTTTCTCTTTACTTTGCCTTCTCTGTACACTAAGGCTCCTCTTTTTTTGTCTCTCCATGCTCTGCA
>NW_009735656.1:27973-58821 GCF_000703405.1 Apaloderma vittatum | reverse complement strand
TTCCCTCACTTTCTGCTCCAATTCCTCCCTCTTTCTGATACAGACATAAACATGCTGCCTGAGCACTTTACCAGGATACAGTTGAGAACTTCCCTAAGAAGATAGCAGTATTCTCCAGCACAAAGAATAAACTCTGCTAGTGCCAAAACCAAATATTCTAATTTTCTCCACTATAGCCTAGCTTTCTTCACTGAGGTGCTGGACTTTCATGTCACTGTTAGTCATTTGCCTTTGGCACAAGTTTTAATTAGCTGGATAAGGCAGAGAATTTCTGCTATAACTCAAATCCTGCTGCCTCACAATCAAATGGGTTCTCATTAAATTCCTCTTACAACTCTGGTTTGGTAGCTTCCTTATCTCTAGTAACCATGCATGTCTTGTAGTTGTTATTAAGTTTGCTTATAACCATTGGAAAGAAATCCTGAAGTCAAATTGCGTACTTTATATGCTAGAAATTGCATATTGAGTTCAGCTCTATCTGCTGGGAAATGTACTCTTAGGCAAGCTTTGTTGATTGCACATAACTCTTTCCTTTTCTGGCATTCACAGATTTTCAGAAAACCTGAGCAGCCATGACCGAGTGCTGGAAGACCAACTTGGACAGGCATGAAAGTAACAAGCACATGGGGCAACAGCTTCAGAAACGGAATTCAAAAGTGTGTGTGTCTTAAGAGGAGAAGAAAAAAATAACCCACCATTTACTGCACTGAATCAAGTGCTAGTATCTTTTTGGTTTTCTTTCCCAATTCATCAAACTTTCAAAATCATTTTAATTTCATAGATATGGCACCTACTTTTCCTAATAACAAGCATTCAGATTCAACTAAAACCTCAAGTCTTCAACTGTTCGTGCTGTTTTCTTTTGTTGTTTGTTCCTTTGTTTGATTCTTCATGGTCTTCTCATTCTATGAAGCGATGCACCATTATCCTTTTGCCAGCTTTAAGACTCCTTAAAAACAAGCGTTATCGGGTTCATTGAGACTCCCCAGGAAGGAGGTAGCAAGGAGATGGCAGGTTCACATAGTGGCATTTCACATAATTCCGCTTCACATGATGTGAAATTAAGACCATGATAGTAAAGTTAACAATCCACAATGGCTCAAAACTGAGCTATACAGCTCTTCATGTGAGAAATGAGCTGTAATACCCAAATATCTGGCTCAAGAAGCATCTGCACCTCAGGTTGTGGAGGCCGGCAACATATGCAGATGACAAATTACATTGCTTGATCCTTATATTCTTCCTGCTGTAGCAGGTAGAGTACTGAGCTAAATGAACTTTTGACCTGAACCATTATAAACCCATTTACATGCTGAAGCTTTGTGCTCAGTAGAACTCCTCTGCACCCTGGGAATCTTCACCTGTCTTTCACCCAGTTCACAGTTACATTGAATCGACAAGGATGTTCAAGGAGGCTGGAAAGGATTTGAATTAGCTTTCTAGAGTTGATTCTACCACAGATCTATGTATAGTTCTTAAATGGAATTTCTAAGAATATTTAATAAGCACATTTGTTTGTTGACTGAAATGTCATGAGATTGTCCTAGTAAACTTAGTAAATTTGTTTATGTGTGAGCAATTTAAAAAGGGTAGACAAATGTCTCTGAGAATAATTCTGATATACGTTAGGGATTCTTTACACCAAACTGATTTTCTAGTATTAGATGTAAGAATCTAACAAAGTCTACCATAACCAATGGCCTGACAATGGCAGTTCCTCAGTTGTACCTGCTTTCCTTACCCTGTGTGATAGAGTAGTACTTTTTATTTTTTTAAAGAAGTGAGACATTTCTGAGTGGACTCAAACTAGAACCATTTCCCAGCTTCTTGATAATTCTATTTCTATCTCAGCAAACTAAGCATGTGCAGGAACTTTAATAAAAAAAAGGAAATAATAATAACAAAATCCACTATGTTGCTCTCAAGAACAGAGCTGTTTCTATGCCTTTCCATACTTGATTTGTGTCCCAAGTCCAAATCCAAAGGGGCACTTCTGTATAAATTCACAGACACCATTACAAAATCAAGATTTTTGACACATATAGAGATGATAAATTCTATCCTAGAAGCAATCAAAAGACTCAAAGATTACCAATAAAAGGAAGGCATTAAAGGCAGCACATCCTTGCTATATACCAACAAGATTTTCCCTGCTGGGTGACCTACCTCAACTAACCGTCAAAAAGAATTAGTCTCAAGGGAATGTTTTGCTTATAGATTTATAAATGTTGACAATAATCCTAAATGGATGTTAGGGGAATTGACAAATCTCAGCATTTTTCTTGATGTATGTGTGCCTGGGGGAACTCTGGAGGCCCCAGCATTCATTAAAAAGAAGCAAGCCACTGACAGCTGACAGAGAAAGACAGGTAGCATAGCTAAAAAAGTAGAAGCTATTTGTTGACACAAATTGTGAAGTATAACCCAATAATCTAGTATTTTTTTCCACTGTTGTTTCTAGGCTCACTCAAAGTGTGCAGACCATGTTGCATAGTGAGCTTAGTGCAACAATAAAACTGCTTACTCTGTAAATGGCTTTATTGTAGAAGTTTGAATGCTCAGGAAAATAATGTGGGCCAGATTAAAGCTGGAATTAGTGCCTTAGCAAGGATCTGGGGGGCAGATGGGGGGGTGTGTATTTTTGTTTTTTCTGTGTGTGCATGTGTGGTTCTTTTTCCCTGGAGGTCAAAGAACATGTTAAAACAGAATTCTCTGGGGAAAAAAAAAAAAAAAAAAAGAGTTCTGAGTTTAGCTCTGCCTTCTTATCTTGACATAAGTGAAAAAAGCGGGAAAACCAGAAAGAAGGAAGCTCTAAAGTTTGATCCTAACTTTAAGTTTGATTGTGAGGCAATTCCACCTAGAAATCTGTTAACAGGGCCACTGACAGGGAAGCCTACAGGATTGAAACTTGCAGTCTTTGATGAACTTTACCTGATAGTGTGTTAATTACAGCTAGGTTTTCTACCTAGCAGCCTTCAGTTTAAATATTATTTGATAGTAAGTGAAAATTAGATAAATCTGCCAATCAGAGATGTCATTTATGGTTTTCTCTTCACAGTGAAATAAAAAAAAAGATAATAAAAAATAGAAGAACAGTTATTTCTGTCCTATTGAGAAATGATACTTCCAAGTGGCTTTTAAAAGAACCTGTATAATTTGATTGTTAGCACTCTATCATCTAGATTACTGTGAGTGTTTTTATAAGTGTGTGTTTAAAGAGAGTGAAAGACTCACACAGTTATGCATAACAGCCCTGGGATGGAAATGTCATCGTATGACTCATGTCCTATTCCCTACTGCCAGAGAGCCCTTACCAGCAAATTTTGCAGTATTTTGAGTCGGGTTTTAAACAAAGCTAAAAACAAGTACTCCAGCACCCCTGGGGAACACAAGAACACAGTCACTTCCTCGCTTCTACATTCCCCTCTGTCTTAGGGAAAGTGATTAAGTAGTAACAGAAGCAGTACAAGCCAGGTCTCGCTATAGGAAGCAATGTAAGTAGAGACTGATCATATTTGTGATCTTAACTGGCAAAATAAAAGATACAGATGTTTAGAGGAAGGAAGTAGAGAGAACAAAATTTGATGACTTTGGCCAATATCATTTAGAAAGTCTATGCAAATCTGGGAAATATTAATAGAGTTTCTGCATCAGTTCCCTTGCATCAGTGTTTACACTCTGCCCAGGCTGACTAGAGGTTTTGCAACTGAGATTCAGTGGATTTGCCCTTTCATAGTTAATGTGCAGCTGATGGAAGTTACTTATTGTGTTTAATTTCTTTTTCTGATATTTTCTTCTCTATCACAATCATTTCTATGCTGTTTTCCTACTTTTATTTATTAACTATGTGTCAATAACTAGAAACAGTATTTCAGGAAAAGTCTTACCAAATTTTGACCATTTTTTTGCGAGGTAAGAGTATGTTTCTGAATGGAACCGCAGAAGGCTGTCTTTTTAGGATGCACTGTAAACTTATGTTTAATTTCCTGTCTACTACCAGCCTTAGTCTACCAGTACTGCCCTTGATTTCACAGAATTCTATATACCATTGGATTGTTTTCCACAAGAATTAATAGCTTCCATTTTACAAGCTGACACTCAACATACTGCAATACATATTTGTAGCTTTTTATTTCTTTTTATTTTATTTTTCTGGTTTCAGAAATGCTTTCTTTTCTTTGTTATGAGTGTACATACGAATACTAGTTGTAAAGAATGGACATATGAGTAAAATCCCAAGTTCCTAGTAGGTGGGTGAAGTACTTGACTTCTGGAACCACTAAAATATTCATCCCTATATACTGTCTTCAGAGATAAGAGTTCAGAGGCACCCAGGTAAAATCTGATTCAGCTGCTCATCCAGTTTAATAGAACTTAATGAGTTCTCAGACTAACACATTTTCATGAAACTCCTGACCTTAGGAGGAAAATGTAATTTTTAAGGAAAAAATATATGTACCTAAAAGGTATGGTATATGTATATACTGGAGAAGAACTCATAATCAAGCTTGATGCTTCACCTATCATGTTAAGTTAGTGAGCTCTCACTGATTTGTGTGTTCTAGTTACTGCATTTGATAGGTTTCATTCATGAGCACTTACTCTTTTCTACAAGACACGATTCATCTCATCCTTCAAAATTAAGCCTCTAATTTAAGATATACATATATACTTACTTCATAACTCATAGAGGACAAGAAATATCTCCATATGAAAGTTACTTTCAAACTGGTGGAATTGTCTAGGGTGTCTGCTAACACCCACTAATTGTAGGAGGGAGCTTAAAAATTTACTTCTCCGTCAGAAGCTTAACTGAAAACAATTATAACAATATGAGATGCTTACCACCAAGCTGAATGCTTGCTCTCGTACTTTAGCAAAACATTATTCCCTTTCACCAAATTCTTCTTGTTTTGATGCTGTTTTGGTGTGCCTCACTATTTTGCACTCGCTAGTGTTCAGCCCCTGGTGACTCATGTGAACTAGGGAGAAAACAACTTCCTTGTTTCCATGAAGTTCATTTCAGATGCTGTATAGTGAATCACAGAATCAGAGAATGTCAGGGGTTGGAAAAGACCTTGAAAGATTGTCTAGTCCAGCCCCCCTGACAGAGCAGGATCACCTACAGTAGGTCACACAGGAACACTTCCAGGTGGGTTTTGAATGTCTCCAGAGAAGGAGAATCCACAACCTCCCTGGGCAGCCTGTGCCAGGGCTCTGTCACCCTCACAGTGAAAAAGTGTTTTTGTGGAACCTCCTATGTTCCAGCTTGTATTCATTGCCCCTTGTCCTGTCATTGGACATCACTGAAAAGAGCCTGGCTCCGTCCTCCTGACACTCCCCCTTGACGTATTTATAAACATGAATGAGGTCATCCCTCAGTCTCCTCCAAGCTAAAGAGACCCAGCTCCTTAAGCCTTTCCTCATAAGGGAGATGTACCCCTCCCTCCATCATCTCTGTGGCTCTGCGCTGGACTCTCTCCAGCAGTTCCCTGTCCTTCTTGAACTGAGGGGCACAGAATTGGACACAATATTCCAGATGTGGCCTCATCAGGGTGGAGTAGGGGGGAGGAGAACCTCTCTCTACATACTGGCCACCCTGCTTCTAATACACCTCAAGATGCCATTGGCCTTCTTGGCCACGAGGGCACATTGTTGGCTCATGGTCATCCTGCTGTCCACCAGAACTCCCAGGTCCCTTTCCCCTACACAGCTCTCCAGCAAGTCAGTCCCCAATCTATACTGGCACATGGGGTTATCCTTTCCCAAGTGTAAAACTCTACACTTGCCTTTGTCGTAGTTCATAAAATTTCTCCCCATCCAAATCTCCTGCCTGCCCAGGTCTCTCTGAATGGCAGCACAACCTTCTGATGTGTCAGCCACTCCTCCCAGTTTTGTGTCATTATCAAACTTGCTGACAGTGCTCTCTGTTCCCTCATCCAGGTCACTGATGAATATACTGCGTAGTACTGGTCCCAGTACTGACCCCTGAGGGACTCCACTAGACACAGGCCTCCAACTAGACTCTACCCCATTTACCACAACTCCCTGACTTCTTCTCTTCAACTAGTTCACAGTCTGCCTCACTACCTGATCATCCAGACCACACTTCCTCAGTTTAGCTACGAGAACACTGTGGGAGATAGTGTAAAATGCTTTACTGAAATCCAGATAGACCACATCCACTGCACTGTCATCATCTACCCACTTGGTTATATCCTCATAAAAGGCTAGCAGGTTGGTCAGACATGACCTCCCCCTGACAAAACTGTGTTGGTTGCTCCTAATGACCCTTTTATGCTTGATATGTCTGGAAACAGCGTTGAGTATAAGTGTTCCATCACCTTTCCAGGGACGGAGATGAGGCTGAGCACTCCGTAGTTACCCAGGTCCGCCTTCTTGCCCTTTTTGAAGACTGGAGTGACATTTGCTTTCCTCCAGTCCTCAGGCAGCTCTCCTGTTGCCCACAACTTACCAAAGCTGATAGACAGTGGCCTGGCAATAACTTCTGCCGGCTCCCTCAGCACCCACAGGTGCATCCCATCAGGGCCTATGGTTTTGTGGCTGTTCAGATTGCCAGATGACAAAAGAAACTATCAGATGACATAAGAAATTATCCTCATTATAGATGACACTCATTCTGAGAAGATTAACACAAGGATCTCTGTATCCCTTCAAGTCTCACATGGACCAATAGGGCAGGACTTCACCTGGGGTGAAAAGATATTTGAATACCTGTGTCAGAACAAGGCAGTGCCTATCTATGAAACAGTGAATCTACAGCAGCCCCCGAAGTCCCGCGCAGTTGGGAACTTAGAGATAGCTCTTTGCCTCTGCTTTCACTGTGAGGAAAATTTGGACACTTAGGTGTGCAGTCACATATATTTTTAAAAAAAAAAGTGATCAGTGGCAAAAGTAGTATTAAAGTATTAAAGTTTAGAGGACAGTAGCACATAACAGAGGGCAAACACAGCTGTCTGATCCAGCATTTCATTTCCTTCTCTTATTTCCTACTCGTTATGTCTTGGCAACTTGTTCTGCTTCAGGATATACATTTTCCTCTCTCCCATACTACTTCTGAGGTCTCTCAAAACCTGTGAGGAAATGAGCAGCAAGTGCCTCCCTCCAGCTGCTGTAGGGCAGTGCCCTCCTCGTGGTGTCTGGGAGGGCCAGGGCACCCCCAGGCCAGGGGGCGAGGGATGCACCGAGGAGATCTCCTGCTGATTAACAAAGGTGAGTGATGGAGGTGAGGGAACATTAGAAACGATGGAAGGAAACAGATATCATTATATTTCCTAGTTTCTCACAACAACAACAGTTACCTTGGGGCACACCAGACACTTTACTTCATGTAGCAGCAAATTAGCAGAGATCACTGGTAAAAATTTCAGTGTTCCTGATGCTGACAGCAGCTGCAGTTTGTGCAGAGATCATCCCTGGCTGGTGTTCTTTCCATCCACTAGCTGCTCTTCAAGACTTGGTTTGTAATTCAGGTTATATCACTTCAAAGAGTTTGCCTGTCCCCTGTGTCATCCGGCTGCAGCACACAGAAACAGAGGCAATGGATTTACATTGAGATGGGAGAGAAATCAGTTCAGAGATTTAAATGTTCAAAGGAACCAGTTTTTCCTTCTTAAAAAATCATTCCCTATCTATTGCCTGGAAGCACAGATGATTCATTTCTTCTACATACATAAAAGCAGTGTTTAGAAGATGCTCAAGAGACAGTTTTTCACATGTTCAGCAGAAATATTCTCAGGTGAAAGTATTACACATCTATTGCTACTGAAACCTTAAACCATCAGTGATACTGTTTCAGACTTAAACTGATTCAAACACTGCACTAACAGCAAGTGCTACAAATTTCCCATGTCTTCCCCATGCCTGGAAGTCATATGATGAACAACTTGCATGGTTGGAAGAAGTAACACAATCTGCAAGAAAAAAAAGGACAACAGAGGCATCAAAACAAAAACACCTTGTGAGAGAAAAATGTGGATTAATGCTGCAGTATCAGTATCTATGTCATCCTTAACAAAGAATTTTATTTAAAAATTTTATTTTACTGTTACTTTTCTCATTACATAACCCAGCTCACAAATGACACGTTACTACATGAGGCTTCTCAGTATCTCCTGCTGAGATACCAAAATCTGCAAATATCCACCTGAATGCTGTGACAGAAGAGTGAACTTTTCTTTAGTGTGTAATTCCTGCAGGCTGAAATAGGAATATTAACGTGAATCTAATGCATGGGCTCTCAAATTGCTGCTTGTGGGTTGGTGGTAATTTACAATGTTGCCACTGATTTGAAGAGCCACATCACATATACGGTGTTTTAGCTGAATACTAAAGGTCCTCAATGATTTGCATTGATGGCTGACTTTGGTTCAAAGTTCTAAGAATTTGGGAATAACTGCTTCCGGGCTGCCACTGATCAGCTGTGAGCAAGACGCTTCACCTCTGTGTGCCTTTGTTTCCCTTCCAGCACCATCTGTTTTGCTTAATTAAAGCAAAAGCTCTTCACTGTACAGACCTTCCCTTCACAGGCATTTGTGAAATGCTTTTCACTGTGCACCTCTGAATTCATTCAGGAAACAGAGCTGCCAAGCTAACATTGATTACTACTACTAACAATATCTGTTTTAACTTGTCAGCTGTGATAATACTATTAGTAATGAAGTAGAAAACCAGAAACCTAAAGAAGCAAAAACCAAGCAAAATTTACTATGGAATACTAAAGGACTTTGTGTGCTCTTTGGGGTATTGATCTTCCAATCAAATACGAAAAGAATCCTTTCATTCAAAAATGTAGGTTAAACTACCACAGTCTTCTCCAGCTTGCTATGGAGTGTAGCAACCTCTGCGTGCGTATGATACTTCAAAGCACTTTGCTTCTCAAAGCGTCACTTTTCATACAGCCATTTGCATGCAGTTTTGCAGCCTTGTTTTTAAAGGATTTTTCAAAATGCTAATTTTTGCCTACTCTGCTATAATCTACTTAGAGTTTGGGTGGGATCTTACACAAGGGATGCAAGGGATATACAAGGGATAATATCAGGAAGAAATCAAAGGCAAACGCTGTTGCTCAGTTTTAGCTGCAGAAATAAAACTGTGTTTCAACGCAACCCTAATTACAGTTTTGTGGTGTTTTGTCGAGCCCTGCTGATAAGTTTCCCTGGTAAACAGCTCTTTATTGTTCTTTCACATTCAGTCACCATGGTAACTAGCATTTTAGGGTTTGATCCTGAGAGATGCCAAGCACCTGCTTCTGTGGCAGTATCTACGGGAGAGAAGGATTTGAGACATCTTATAAGATCAATCTTTTCAATGACAACAGATTTACTAAAGAAAAAAAAAGAAAAAGCTTTTTATGTGCTCATTTGGAAGGAAAAATAAAATCACAGGTAAAGCCTGGCGCAGTTATACCTTTGTTGTGGTTCAACGCTGGCCAGCGACCAGGTACACCACACACCAGGTGCCCTATCACCCCCCCTTCTCTGCTAGACAGGGGGAGAAAAATATATTGAAGGGCCTGCGGTTTGAGATAAGGACAGGAAGATCACTTGCATCTACCGTTCTGGGCAAAACAGACTCAATTTTGGGGAAATTAGTTAAATTTATTAAAAGAACAAATCAGAGCAGAGCAGCCAGATATAAGCAACCAGATCTTAAAAAGAAATAAAAACATCTTTCCCCCAGCCCTCCTTTCTTCTCAGGCTCAACATCAATCCCAGTTTATCCACCTCCTTCCCCTGAGCGGCGCAGGGGGATAGGGAATTGGGGTTACAGTCAGTTCATCCAATGTTTGTTGCACCGCTGCTTCTTCCTCTGAAGGAGGACTCCTCACTCTTCCCCTGGGCCATTGTGGGGTCCCTCTCACAGGAGACCATCTCCACACACCTTTCTCCACATGGGTCCTCTCACAAAGGGCAACTCATCATAAACTGCCCAACGTGAGTCTGAGGAGCACTCCTTCAGGGGAAACTGCTCCAGCGGGAGTCCCCCACAGTGTCACAAAAGTCCCACCAGCCAACCTGCTCCAGTGTGGGCATTTACTCTTCCACAGGCTACAGGATCTGGCAACAACTTGCTCCAGTGTGGCCTTCCCATGGGCTACAACCCCTTTCAGGCACCCACCCATTCCAGCATGGGGTCCTCCATGGGCTACAGAGAGACATCTACTCTTCACTCATAGGCTGCAGGGGGACAGCCTGCTTCACGGTCTTCACCACGACCCGGGCACTCTCTGCTCCGGCGCGTGGAGCACATCTTCCCCTCACCTCCTTCTTCACTGACCTTGGTGTCTTCACAGATTCTCACTCCTCTGTCTCTGTGCCAGTTGCTGTGTGATGCAGTTCTTTTTTCCCTGTTCTTAAATATGTTTTCACAAAGGCGTTCCTCTCCCATCATTTTACTGATATCAGCCTTGGCCAGCAGGTCAGTCTTTGGAGGGGCCGGCGGCGGGTCCTTCTTTGGGGCTGGCTGGCATTGGCTCTATCAGACCTGGGGAAGCTTCTAGCAGCTTCTTGCAGAAGACACACCTACAGCCACCCCGCCACCAAAATCTGGCCAGGCAAACCCCATACAACCTTACAAACATACATAGTATCTGACACCCTGTTCTTACGGGTGAAGCATAATACAGTATAAAAAAAAAATAAGAAAGAATCCCAACTAGCCTAAGGATCTAATTCCAAAGGAAATGCAAGTCTGAAACAGAGCCCCAGAGTGTCACTAACAAAGTGTTGGGAAGATGAATTCCCTTTCATTCACTGCCAAATCCTTCATTGCCTTCTTATTGTAAAAAAAATAAAAACATTCTATTGCTTGGGAGGTCAAACCCAGGTGATAAACAGCTGAGCAAATTTTCTATTTTAGCTTCTGAATAATCCCTGAGGGACTCTTTTTCGTCTTTCTTGCTTGTGATGACCTCAAACTGTTGGCCTGAGCCTAGAGGAATCACTCAATTTAGCAGTGAGTAGCTTTTTTTTTTGCTTTTTTTTTTCTCCCTGTACAGCTCCATTTCCTCTGAATTTATCTTGGTGTCTCTGTAGGAAGATAGAAGATTTGTGTCAGCAGTTAGCAAAGAGTTTGAATGTGAGCAGGTGTGAACATACCGATTGCTTCCTTATCTGATGCTGCCTGAACATGTTGGACCTGAGCAGAGAATTAGTTTCAGTTTCATACCCTCTAGTAAATCACCAGCTGTGTGCTCATGCTGCCTCCTTTGACAAACTCCTTTACCAGCCAAGTCTGTAAAAGCTATTGTGTGACCCACCTTGCCAAATTCTGCTGTCATGTGCTGCATTGTTAACCAGGGTAATGTGTCATCAGCTGGAGGGAGTTGGTTTTATTTTCTCTGCTTCAGAAACGCTGGCTCGGGGTTATTCTATGTAAAGGCAGACACCCAACTGAGGGGCACGATTATCTTCATCCACCTTAGTATGGTAAGAGCAAGCCAGGACTTCTAAAGAGCAGCTGACATCTTAAGTGGGGTGAATCACCTTCTGTGAGCTTCCATTTCTTGTTAAACACAGATAAAGCGTGCTATGTCTATATCTGCAAGTCAGGCATCTCAGTCAGTGGCCCAGCTAATCATAAGGAATCCATCTCAGAAGGCCAGCCATATCCTGGGATGCATCAGGAGTAGTGTGGCCAGCAGATCAAGAGAGGTGATTCTCCCCCTTTACTCTGCTCCTGTGAGACCTCACCTCAAATACTGCATCCAGTTCTGATGTCCCCGCCATAAGAGGGACTTGGATCTGTTGGAGCATGTTCAGAGGAGGGCCACAAGGATGATCCAGGGGCTGGAGCACCTCTGCTATGAGGACAGGCTGCAGGAGCTGGGATTGTTCAGTCTTGAAAAGAGAAGACTTCGAGGGGACCTAATAGCTGCCTTCCAATACCTGAAGGGAACCTACAGGAAGGGATGTTTTACAGAAGTGTCCACTGATAGGACAAAGGGAAATGGATTTAAGCTAAGAAAAAACAGATTTAGATTGGATCTTAGGAAAAAATTCTTCACTACGAGAGTGGCAAGACTCTGCAATAAATTATCCAGAGAAATTGTGGATGTCTCCTCCCTTGAGGTATTCGAGGCCAGGTTGGATGAGGCCTTGAGTAACATGGTCTAGTTGAGATGCGTCCCTGCCCATGACAGGGAGGTTGGATTAGATGATCTTTAAGGTCCCTTCCAGCCTAGGCCATTCTATGATTCTATGATTTTATGATTCTATGATTCTATGATCTCCTGATAGTTAGAGTTGTCTGTATTCACACCTGCACAACACTGCAAATTTTGCGTTTTGTCTTCTATTAGCCCTCATACCAAAAATAAGCTATTCAGATCATGCTGCATAGAAGGAAGTAGTTGATTATGAACATACTTCATGTTCATCTCTGCAAATTTTCATGAGAGAAGAAATCAGGTCTTCAGATGACATTTTGGGGACAACTTACCTTTACTTTTGATATTGTTATTAGTTGTTAGATCATGGTCAAGCTCAAGGTTTTTATTACTTGGACTTTAATAGATCTATCTCAGGACAGTAGGAGGATGGTTTTTTTAGTTTTTATTGTTTCTTCTTGCTTTCATAGCCCAAGTGTAATAGAATTGCAAGGAAAATAAAGCTTAGGCAATGACAACATCGAAATGAAGTAAGGAGTCACATTCCTTCTGATCTGTGCCTACCAGCAATCAAAGTGTATCACCCTTAGAAGAGAGTACTTCTAGATAAAGGAGTTGTGCAGCTACCTATTAATCTACAGTGTTGTAGAAGTTTGTGAAAAAACAATATCTTCACATTTACAGTTCAGGCACAGATAGCTCTTAATCCTATAAAAGGAATCATTTACAAAAGACTAGCAAAGGATATATGATGTAATATCTGTAATCATCTAGTGGTATCTTTAGGGCATGAGTTAAGGTTTGAAATATGTGGAAAGACTGTGTTCATGCCTTTTGTATCAGGACAGTCACATAGGAAATTAGCTGGCAAAGGAGTCAAATGACCTGCAGCAGATTCCCTTTTTTTAGTCAGCTACCTGACAGTAAAGTAGTATTTGTCATTGTTAAAATTATATTTGCAAAGTGAAACCCTGAAAAGATGAAATCCAGTGTTGATGATGGGTTTAAATGTAGTTTCATGTAGGAAGCACAGGGTTGCTTATTAAAGCCTGTGCTACTTTACACGTCACTAGCTCACAGGTGAGTTGCTGATAGTCGAGTTCCTCCCTCTGTATTGGGCCCATAACAGACTGAAGTATTTGTGCGTTGGGATGTATCAGTTCAAAGACTGGAAAGTCTCTAAAATGTATGCAGAGTGAAATTACACATTAGACTGTTACTGTTAAACACAAAATAAGATGTGATTTAAAATAACTTTTAGCTCATATTTGGGTAAAGAATTCTACCTTGTTGCGAAGACATGTGTTCATCCTCCACGGAGTAGGATCACCTACATTATTAATACTCATGCACTAATGTAACTGTTAGAAAGCGTGCCACCAGAGACATTAATTTAGCTGCAGCACTGTTCTAGGAACAGAGGGGTAGAGATTCATCTATCTATACACCAGGCAGTCACCCCAGGCCCCCTCTCTATCATGGAAGAGAAATTATCACTTCAAGGGTGCAATCCATCTTGTCCTTAAGTAGACATCTAAAACAGGTCTGAGAAATACCCAGAACTGCTCATTTGGTTCAAACAGTAGCCTAGGAGTTGCAGAACTGTATGCCATAAAGTTAGGTGAAATAATTTTACCCTGAATGTCTAACCAAGGATACCTATATTCTGGGAGCAAAAATTTCCTTCAGTTTTGAGTGATTTTGCTTTTCCAGTAGATTTAGATGGACTTTTGCCTCAGGGCAAAATTACAATGAGACAATTTGGTAAACAGGCACAGTCAACCGGTATTACCCCTTCACCCACTCTGCTAAACTCATTTTCAGAAAAAACTGCTTTTACTTTCTGTCTCCATGATTGTTATTGACCTGCAAACATTCTCTCTAGGAGGTTGTAGCAGCAATTAGTATATTTACTTCTATTCAGGATATTACTTTTGCTCTGTCTAGACCATAGCCTCAGCTAAAAAAATCCTTCAGGATTATACACAAAGGACGTGAAGAAAGATAGCTGTAATATAGTATCAGAAAGTTTAAATGTACAAAGATCAGCCTGAAGGTTCATAATTGTAAGAGTTGCTGAAATTCTTGTGAAAGTATTCCATGCTGCTTACACCTTTCTTTGGCATGCGTTTTTCCCTTGCCTGTAGTCTTAGGCAGTGTAAAATCAATGTCAGCAGTGTATATGTAAGCACATGTGTGTATGTCTCTTTTTTCCTCCCACTTTCTTTCAAAATATGTGTTTATCTACATGCCTAGCTATATGTTTATACCTGTACGTCCAGGGTGTGTGTGTGGGTAGAGGCCAGTTTATTGATTTTAAAAAGTAAATGGCTAACATTTCTACTAACATCCAACAGTTAGTGGAACTACACATTGAATCTTCTGGCAACTTTCATGATCGAACTGTATCAGTAGATTTAGTTCTAAGAAGTACCTCATCTTTACTCTGTGTACATTAGTCATCAGCTGGATGTGTGAGATATTAAATGACATCCCCCTCTTCAAGGATATTACCCAGCACTTGGAGAGGAAAAGAAAGATAAAAAGGAAAGGAGACAGAGCTGTCATGCTGTTCTGTACATGGGGGGAACCTCACACAGCAGGTTGCAATCTGAACTGTCCCATTTCATTATGCCACTGAGGCAGAACCCTGCAGTGCATTAAGGTTTTAAAATCATTTAGGAAATATGAAGATACATTGTTTTTAAATGATTTCATTACACTTCAAAAATAATATTCTGATGTCCATTTTTTTTACATAATAAAGATTGTCTTTCGCCAGTGGGGACTGGCAAGTGAATATAGACTGAGTTTCTGGAATAATATGATTAGTATGGAAATGGAAATGGACTGTAAATAACACTTAGGATGATCTTTTGTTCAGCCACATCAAGGAATCAGACAAAAGCTTGCTAAGACTGAATTCCATGGTGTGCTGAAAACAGGCAAAAGTATTTCCATGGAGGATTTTGCCATGTGTATGATCACCTTAAAGTTGTTCCTGTAGAAGATTCATTGAAAGTATACTTTCACCTTATGTGGTTAATTTTTGTTGAATTAAAGTGAGAAAACAATATGGAAATTAATGGTTTGCAGATTTTTTTTGGGGCATAATCAGTATGAGTCATAGCTATGTTCATACAACACCGCAAAAGCACATGCAAAAACTTAATTCAGAATTCTTAATTAAAAAATCTCCCATAGATATTTCTTTTTTATTTAAAATACAAAAAACTGAAATAGAAAATGTTCTCTTTATTTTATTTTTCCTTGATATATTATTTTAGAGGTGTTAAAAAACCTAAACAATTAAACCAGTAGATGGGTAAGTATTAGATTTTTTTGGTAAGATTTATTTACTTATATAGCAAAAAGTGATGTTGATTTTAGTTACACTTAATTCTCTGCAGTGCATACATTTTTCTTAAACTACATATGGTAGCCTTTCTAATTCCTTATCATTCAGCACACCTCATTTACCTACATTTCTTTTTTATGAGTTAAATATAAAATGAAAAGACCTCTAGGTGTGAAGAATAAGCCAGAAGACTCAAGATATACTACTTAAAGATTGATGAAAAACACAGAAGTGTCATTGGAACTTCATTTCTGTTTCCATCAAGAAACTCTGAAGAAGTGTTAGTGGAAAAAGGAAAATCTTTAAGGACTTATGTACTCCCATCACCTCTTGCGTTCAAGATACTGTACAACATAAAAGATCTGTATTGAGACCACCTCATGACTAGATGTATTTTGAACTTCAAACAGCTGGAACTTTGTCAATGTTTTTCTCCAGTAAAAGTACTTTAGAAAAACTGGCAGCTGGATCCCTATGGGAGAGCCACACATGTGATGAATTCCTATGAACTGGACACAGTCATTTTTATTTAGTAACAGAGAAACAGACTTTCAAGAACTTAAATTTCAGTAAGAATACAAAAGCTATCTTTTTCCTAAAAAAAAAGAAAAAGAAAAGAAAAAGAAACTGAGTTCATCTTCGTAATCTTTTCCGTGTACACCAGATACTATTTCCAGCATTCCAACATTGATTAAGGTTTTCTTTGGACTTGGCCTAACATATCCTTGAGACAACCTGGGATACAAATTTCTGGAAGCTGAATTTTGTGGCTCTTAGAAATGTGTCAACACTGAATACGTCATGCGCTGCCAGGAGTCTTTTCAAGGCTAAAGTCTTCATGTCGAATGTCTATCCCTCAGGGATAACTTACTCTTTTAACTGGCCTCAACCACTATCCTAGACTGTATTTTTTCTAAAAATAAATATATTTGTTTAATTTCTCTTCTTCAGATAAAAATTTAAAGTGGAAAGAAAAATAAACAAACTATACTGGGAAACGGAAAGCAAGTTTGCAAAAAAAGAGAAAGATTTGAAAGGAACAAAATTAACAGAGGCATAGAGAAATTCTGATAAAATAGAATTTTTGAAGGATTATTTTTTTACCAGAGTGAGAAAATCTAGAAGTATTTCATTATTTCTGCTGAGCAAAGAGGTTTTTAAAAGAGTGATTTTTCAGTTAGTTGCAGTAAATACAGGATGCTACGATTCTATGATTCTGTTACTGGAGGAAAAACACTAGAGACAGGATGTACATTGATCTTATCTAACCAGTAATGGCATTTCAGTTGGGAACCATGATTTTGACGCAAAACCAAAATGAGTGAAAAGAGTAATATTTTTCCAAAAACGTGCATTGCTACAGTTGTATTGCTATGGAAGTGCCTCCTATTGAAGCTGATTCTTGTTCCTTCCACATGGAAAATTAATGGTTTAAATAAACTAATATCACTACATCTGTGTATGCTTTTGGTGATAGAGGATTGTATTCTGTTTCAATTCACTTAAAAGCATTTGTGCAGACAAAGGTTATCATAAAATCTTACAACCATTTTGGTTAGAAAAGACCTTTAAAATCATCAAGTCCAACCATTATCTAACTCCACCAGGTCCACTTCTAAACCATGTTCCTGAGCACCGTATTTAGATGTCTTTTAAACACGTCCAAGGATGGCGGTTCAACTACTTCCCTGGGCAGCCTGATCCAGTCTTTGATAACCTTTTCAGTGTCAAAGTTTTCCTAACATCTAACCTAAGCCTCCATTGGTGTGACTTGTCCTATTGGCTGTAACTTGTGAGAAGAGACCAACACCCACCCCTCTATAGCCTCCTTTTGGGTAGCTGTAGAGAGTGATAAGATTTCCCCTCAGCCTTCTTTTCTTCAGTTAGATATGAAGAAAAAAACCCCAGAAAAGTAGCTAAAAACCCCAATACTAACTAATTAAGAAAAAAGAAAAAAAGATTTACTTGTGAATTTGAGAGTGAGGGAGGATTAAAAGCATTTTTGTTTGATGAGATTGTTTTTACAGACTGTAAGGGTGAATACATTTAGACACTGATTTTTGGAAAGTAATAGCTGGATACAACAAAGACCTTTTCTTGGACACTAGTGAACTGCTACATAAATCATTTTCATCTAAACAATTGCTGATTATTGAGATAGGGTGCTTATACTGTAGAAACTGTTCTCGATATGTTAATTATGAGATCTTCATGTCTGATAAAGACCTTGTTTCTCCCAGTTCTTTGACTTTACCCCTGCAGTGGTGTTTGGTCTTTGTTATATCTTAGTTTTTTCACCTGGGAAGGAACTTTGATGTTAGTTACCCTTCAGTGGATCTTCATCTTTCTCCTTTGACCACAGAGGACTTAAAGCAAGGTGAGTTGAATACAGTCCCTTGTGTGATTAAACAGAAGATGTTTCATTTGTATATTTTTCCTTTTTTTCTCATTCTGTTGTAATATTGCAGCAAGCTATTGCTGTGTTAAAACCAGTTGTGTAGTTGTTCTGTGTGATGTAAGTACTAAAATAAGTGATACGTTTACTTTCTAAACTTCTTCAGAACAAAAAATGTTACTGAAAGGTGGAGACATCCAATCTTGACAGTAAACATTAGAAAATAAGATGAAAATCTAGATATTATGGAAAGGAAAAAATATCCTGCATTTAAAAACATTTTCACAAAAAGGGGGAACAAAGTATCTTCTCTGCTTATCTCAAAGAGGTTTTAGTACTTTTTCCTTTCCTGATGAGATAAATAGGGCAGAACAGTTTAAAGAAGTTTTTTTAGACTCTGCCCAATATTCAAGCTTAGCAAGTCAAATAACATCATATATCAAACATAGTCATAATTTCTTACTGGAGACCTCTGAGTCCTGGAGGTCTACTACCAACTGATACATAAACAACTTACACGATATCCCAGAGGAAGCCACTCTCACACTCCTCCTGCAGCCAAAAACTAAGGGTGACAATGACAATACCTGTTTCAGGAGGCTGAAATGGAAACATGGAAGATTCAGAGTGTACTAAAAGTCCCATACTCTTTGCTGTTAACTACACACGAGAGCTCTCCAAAAGGAAGTCAGCCACATGACACGGTGTGATAGAGTTTTCAGCTTTGTCTGATTGCATTACAAACACCACACATATTGAAACACTCTGGCAGCTTCCTAGTGCTCACAGTGAGGAACCTGAACCTTTTGACCTCAAACATCTTATTAAAGCCTATGCCGGACTGTCTCTGCGAGGGAAAAAAACAAGAAACTACTGGACTTATTCTCTTCTATAATTCAGTCAAGTAAGCCCTTGCTGAGTGGAGGACCTTAGCTTTGATGTTAAAGTCTCCTAATTGGAAGGAAGTGAAGTGTTAGCCTGTCAGGCTATTAGTCTCTCATCAAATACTTTAAGAGGTATCAGAACACTAAAGTTCTCACACTAGTGCAAGGAGAGCACTCAGTGGCCTGTTTTTTGTTAAAATGTTTAAACCTGGCATCTGTCTAACAACCTCACCCAAAATTTAATATACATGGAGTTGTTTCTTGGTATTTCTTTTCTTTTATCTCCACCTTTTCCCTCTTAGAGACTCCATCCTTCTATTGCCTACAGCACATCAGCTCCTATTAGTTGGAATGTGGGGGATAACTGGTGTAAGCTATAAAGTCTCAGGCTTCATGTTACAGCCCTGATCCAAACCCAGCTATTGCATTCCTAGTGTGACCTCCCTTTCTGCTGTTTGATTGTGGTACACCTATTTCTGTGGTGCTTTTCCTCCCAGAAAAGTGACATCTCAGATCACAGAATCACAGAATGTTAGGGATTGGAAGGGACCTCTGAAGATCATCTAGTCCAACCTTCATCCCAGCATACCTAACCACTCCACCATAGCCTCAAGTGCTAGATCTACTTTTTTTTTAAACACCTCCAGGGTTGGTGACTCCACCACCTCCCTGGGCAGCCTGTAAAAAGATAAAAAAATAAAAATAAAAGTGGAGCCTCAAAAAATTGCTCGACACTCGTACTTGTTCCTCTCCACGGAAATCTTTAGTAAAAGGCGAAAGATTTATACAATCTGAAGAGAAACCAGAGTATAGGACACCAGATAGGTGTCCTTATAATAAGTAACACTAAACCCCAATGATTTTTGGAGGATGTCTTAGTTTTAAAGCCTCAGCACAGGTCAACATTTTGTTATGTGCTTAATTTATAATATTTACTTACATTAAATTAATTTAAATCTAAAAATGTGTTGCTACTTCCTTAATTTTACTTTACTGGTGCTTTACTATATTAGAGATTGAGTACCCAAACAGAAGGATGGAGTGTTACTTTCTTGCACACATCCAACTAGTCCAAGTTGAGAATTGAATGGAGTCAAAGTCTCACAGGGATGTGATCGTTCCAGGATCATGCAAAGCCGAATTCTGTGTGATTTCTGTTCTTCAGGTTGGTGATAACACCCAAAATATGACAGTGAAGAAAATCTGTGAAATAGTATAAAATAACTACCTGAAAGGAAATTTCTGAATTGCTAATGCACATCCTTTGGAATTATGAAGGTAGTTATACAGTCAGATCTGCTCTGTTTCTTAGTTTACAGTATGATCCTAAAGAAACGTTGTACTAGCTGTGAAAATGTTTTTGTTCTATAAAGTTTTCTCCGTTTTGATTTGCCTACTTACATGCTTATGCAAACAAATTACCTGTAGTCTTTCACGCATATCTTCCACAATGGTAAGTGTTCCTTTTGTTTTGGAGGATGATGTCCATGTGAAAGCAAATCTAATGCATCTGTGTCCTCACTATTCATGACTATCTTGGCTGAATATGACCCTGTTCATAGACTCATAGAATCATGGAATGATAGAATCATAAAATCAATAGTTAAGGTTGGAAAAGATCTCTAAGTTCATGCACAATTATCTTTCTTGTGCAAATGTTTGATTGATAGCCAGATCTCTCACTTTACCTCATGCTTGGTTCTAGCAGCGCTTTCATCTGCTTTTGAATGGGTCATAAGTTTTGTCTATTATAACAACTTTTAATTTCTCTCCATTTCTTTTTAGTGATCTTGTCAGCATAATGCCATTTTGTGAGTCATTCCTATCTTTGAATGTCTAGCATTTGTTAAATATTGAAGGATTTTACACTTCATAATTATTTTGATGGCTTTTTTTATTCAGAAAAATTCTTTTTTCTTTGATAGCTTAGCAATCAGGCCCAAACAATTTTTTTCTTACAGTTTCATAAACTTGCTCACTATTTATATATCCAGGCTCCAAAGATATGCATTGCACATTGTCAAATATTTGTGCATCCAGGATGAAGGTCAGTTACGTGTCTGAAGTAATTAAAAAAATCCTCTCAACAATCCTCTTCCACCCAGTCCAGCTGTTCACAAGTCTGAGTGCAAGAGTTAATGACTACACACTTTTTCTAATATTCTGAATGGAAATCATAGTTTAATTTGGTTTACTGCCATTAGTTTTGTTCTCTCTTGACATCAGATATTGATATAGTTTGGACTTTTCATAGAATAGGAGCATGGAAACCAAAATGTTGTTTTACTCATACAACTGCTTTTTCGAACATATTCAGTTTGTGTTTAAGCAACAAAAAGCACTTACAAATCACTGCCTATGGTATTTCAAAAGTGGAGAACATATACCAGGCTCCCAGCTGTGCTCAAATACCACTCTTACATCCCTGTATTGGTATTATACCTCTTATGTTTGTGTCATTACCAAATGTAACTAGATTAACATGGATCACTGTGGAAAATATTAAACAAGACTTCACAGTGATCCACAGAGAACATCACAGATAACTTTTTGCTGATAATCTTTCAGTTTTCAAGACACCTCTATCATGAGCTATCTCTTTGTCTAATTCCTTCTGCACTTTGTGTGTACCTTATGTATCATATTCTCCAGTCCAGCTCATAATTATCACATTTTTCAATACTGAATGTTTCAGTGAAGTCCAGACATCTTAAACCTACACATGTAAAAAAAAAAAGCTCTCTTATCAGAAAATCAAAATAGATTAACAAGATGGCTATGGAAGATTGAGGCAAAATATTGTTCTGTTTTACATTTATATCCACTTATTTTTTTCCCTCTTCCAAACCTTACTCTTTGGCTAAAATCTTAGCTGATACACACCAGTATAAGACTAATACATTTTAGGAATGTTTATTAATGATTAAATACTACATAAAGAAATATAATTTTCCTGCACTATCCTGAATTGTGCATTGCTGCATTCCAGCTAGGGCTTCCTTACCTTTGATTTTCCCCAGCCTGCCACACTTCCAAGTAACCACCATGACTGTATATATCTTTTACAGAAACTATGTCTTTATAATCCCTGGAGTGCATAACCCTTAGCACAAGCTACTTCATCTGGATATGTGCTGACTTAGAGCAGCTGAGAACTTCTCTCTTGTGTTCAGATTTACCGCCCATCTGGAAGACACTGAAGAGAGCTTATATAGGACTGAGTTGTAAGTTAAGCCACATTAAAGAAGAGATCAGAACAGGCATACGTCGAATTCCTTTCAAGCTATCTTTACCATTAAACTGCAAACAGCTCTAGCTTCCAAAATGAAGATAAATCTCAAATATACCTATGAAACTAACTCTGAGAAGGTTGGTGAACAAGCTGAGAGTTACATCAGTGCTTAGTTACTGGGAGCATGTCTTCCTTGCAACCAGAAAATACGAGTGTGGTTATGCGTGATCAGCATACCTATGCCGGCTTTATCTCAGCTATCTGGATAAAAAAAATCACATGAAAGTCTGAACACAGTACACTTTCAGCATGAGCTTTGCAGTCTGACAGAGCCCAGCACGGAGGCAGTGTCTTCCAGGTTGTACCTCTGTGGTCCTGACCCTGAGGATGAAAGCCAGCTGGAATCCCACCTCTCCCTGCATCTGGCACACATACAGCCTGGTCAGTTCTCTGAGCTGTGGGATGCACATCAGGACTGGGTCTTCTGAAAAGCTGCCTTATGACACTCAGGCATGTCCTTCCTGAGAAGAAAGAGCTGTTACAAAGCCTTCCACCTCGGCCTCATTTATGTTCTTTTTTTTTTTTGTGGGATACTGATAAACACAGTTTGTCAAATTGCCAAACCTTTATCCAGAAAAAGAGTCATACAGCTTTTGAAAGAAAACTTTACCAGAAAGTAATAAGGAGAAAATTATTTTGTTTGAAATTTCCCAGAATAGTCAGCCTAAGGAAGAAACCCAGCATGGAGCGTTAAACAAAGGGTTAGTTTGGAAAGTATGTGAGGTCTGATAATAGCTTCTTATACTGCAAGGAGTTCAACAATGGTAATAAAGGCAGAAGCATCAATTCTACCCATAATTTACTATTAGGAAAAATAAACCCCAACACTTCCAATTGGATTAGCTGCAGAGCATATAAAAAACCCACACTGAATAATGATATGTTTTATGACTCTTACAGAAGTATATATGCTACTGCTAAAATCTACCTTTTTTTTCATACTGCTGCTGCAATCATGCTAGTGATGTCTGAGTGCAGAATACGGTCCTTATTTACTTAAATCTTGAGATTTCAATAGTACATGAAAAGCTGTTAATCTGCTAATTTAGAAATCTTTATCCTGAAGGTCACTATTCCTTGACTGTATCATTCTTTTTCCTGAAAACATCTGATGAAGAAACTTCTGTATTGGTTCTGCTTTCATCCCCTGTCCCTTCTATTTTCTTGCAAATCAAGTATTATTCTTGCAAATCAAGGGTGTTTAGGTACTGACCTGATACTTACTCTATTAAATAGAATAGAATAGAATAGAATAGAATAGAATAGAATAGAATAGAATAGAATAGAATAGAATAGAATAGAATAGAATAGAATAGAATAGAATAGAAAGAATAGGATATTTCAGTTGGAAATCAGTAATCATCTTGTCCAACTGCCTGACCACTTCAGGCCTGACTAAAAGTGAAAGCATGTTATTAAGGACATTGTCCAAATACCTGGACATTGTCCATAGAGACAGGCTTGGGACATTGGCCACCTCTCTAGGAAGCCTGCTCCAGTGTTTGAGCCTAAACATCCCGTGGCACATCTTTGACCTATTCCCACACACCCTATGACTGGATCCCAGTGAGAAGAGCTCAGTACCTCTTTCTCCACATTCCCTCCTGAGGAAGCTGCGGAGAGTAATGAGGTCACTCCTCAGCCTTCTTTTCTCTAATCTGGACAAACTCCTCAGCTGCCTCCTCACAGGACATGCCTTCCAGCCTTTTCACCAGCTCTTTTTCCCTTCCTCTAGATGCATTCAAGAACCTTCACATCCTTCTTAAATTGTGGGGCTCAAAACTGCACTGAGTACTGAAGATGAGGCCACACCAGCACTGAATACAGTCATATAATCATGTCTTTTTACTGGCTGGTCATGCTGTGTGTGGTGCATTCCAAGATGAGACTTGCCCTCGTGGATGCTGAGACACACAGCTCGTTCCTCCTGAGCTGCTGTCAAGCAACATCCTCGGATCCCTAACTACTTTTGCAGTATTTCCCATACAAAGAATGGGACATGCTGCAAACATCTCTGTCAATTTAACCCCTGTGGCAGTAAATATCTGCTGACACTTTCGTGTCCCACTCCAAGAGCTGGAAAATTATTTCCACAATTCTGATTACATAGGAGATGGTCTAAGGCACAGATACCCAACCAAACTCAGAATTTGCCCTTGTGTGATTTTTCTTAGTGCTTCAGAAACACATGCCACATTTTAACCTCATATATGTATCTTATATCTTTAGAAATTATAAATGAGTGTAATTCTACTAGTTTTCATGAAGTTATGAGGTAGCCTTACTGAGAATCTTGCCTTGAGATACTAGTAAAATCAGTGGGAACACCTGCATTCAAGGACAGATTCAAAGACTGTCTCACAAGTGCTGGCAGACAAATGGATATCTTGTGTTCAGGTCATCTGAGGGATGCACAAGCCAAAATGCTTTCCTTCCAGGTCAGTTTAGGAAGTGCAATGAGAGTGTTATCCGGTTTGGCAATTTAAAGGCAATGAGACCTGTGGTCAGTGGCTTTGATTCCAACCTCCCTTCTAAACCTGCCGGCCTCCACAGGTGGTCTACGTGCTGGTGGTAACATGTGACAGTGACCTAGACTATCACTCAGGAGTTGTAAAATATTATGAGAGTTCTCTCTCTCATTATTATTAATAATTTTTACAATTTTTACTGTCAGAACAGCTCCGATAAAAAGTGGAAGAAACCTGGAAGAACAATGAAAGAAAACAGAAAAAAGTCATGCTTGCCTTCCACTCACTAGTCTCTCCTCACTGCCCTTTAAGTATACTAGTCTAAACTACTTGTGAATAAATCAGTTTAGCTACTCTCCATGTCACATTCCTGAGACTATTTAATCTTGCTTTGGTAGCATGTTATAACTGTTATAAACTTTCTGTATTCTGTTACTCATTTACTTACTTGTTCATAATACTCTAGATGTTAGGAATGTGACTAGGTTACAGAAGTTTCCAATAAGCATTGTCTTCTGAGCTTCCCCTTTCAGTAATTATAAGCAGGGTATAAATAATTATACATAACTTCAAAGTTATGACAAAACCTCAGGTAGCCAGCTAACTGGATATGTATAAAAAGTTTAGGTGTGGTCCAGGCCCCTAGCTGGTTAGAATGTGGATAACACCGGCAACAATTCCGTCTCAAATCCATGGAAGAATCTGTCTTGAGGCATGTGGACTGCCGCCAAAACACAACTTCTGTCAGCAACGTCAACACTTATTGTCCAGTGATCTCAAAGAGAGTGGATTTTTAAAATATTTTTTCATAAGTTTTGTCAAAATTGCCTCAGCAAAGGAATGTTTGGTGGCCACTCCAAGAGCTGCTATAAAGGCATGTTTCAAGAGTAATGAAAACAATGAAGGGCTCATGTTCAGCATTTTTCAGGAAGTGCGTTTCTATATGTCTAAAACATTGTCTTACAGAGTAATGGCATGATGACATAGCTTATTGTTATATGAGTATCTAGAGTACTGTTATACAATTTTCTGAAAATTTAAGGAAGTTCCCATGACGGGGATTTTTTTTGTTTGTTTGCTTCCCATATACAGATGTAGAAAAATTCTGGTGTCAACACCACAGTGCTTGTGTTTGATTTCATTGAAGTTGCTGCCAGGCAGTGCTGCACTTTGAAAATTCAGCCAGATTTGGACTGTAATAGTTGCTTAGAAATTCTCCACCTATCTGTTTTATGTGTACTTGCAATTCAGTGAAGTTGTGCTAGAAACCACCCAGAGAACAATGGTCCTCTACTTAGAACATTCTTCAAGAAGGATTTCTTCAAGGTGCAGGA
The DNA here is from genome assembly GCF_000703405.1 of Apaloderma vittatum. Taxonomy (NCBI): domain Eukaryota; kingdom Metazoa; phylum Chordata; class Aves; order Trogoniformes; family Trogonidae; genus Apaloderma; species Apaloderma vittatum. Next base: position 32,960 of record NW_009735656.1, on the reverse strand, counting down.
GCAGGTTGTCCCTATGTGCCAAAAAATGAGCCAGCAGGAAAGATGACCAGCCTGCCTGAACAGAGCGCTTTGGCTGGAACTCGGGAAGAAAAGGCGAGCTTATGAGTTTTGAAGGAAGGGGCATGCAACTCAGAAGGACTATAAAGATATAATGAGGTTATGTAGGAAGAAAATTAGAAGGGCTAAAGTTCAACTAGAACTTAATCTGTCTGCTGTCATAAAAGACAATAGAAATCTAAATAGAATCTATAAATCGTTAGCACTCTGCTGCAGCATATATACGGGACCAGATAGGAACCACCCAAGGGAGATAGGAGAAGTGCTCACCAAGACCCTTTCCATCATTTATCAGCAGTCTTAGTTAATTGAGGAGGTTCCAGTGAACTGGAGGTTAGCAAATGTGATCCTCATCTACAAGAAGAGCCAGAAGGAGGATCCCTGGAACTACAGGTCTATCAGTCTGACCTTGGTGCCAGAGAAGCTTATGGAGCAGGTCGTCTTGAGTGCCATCATGTGGCATGTATAGGACGAACAGGCCCAATCAGGATTGATTCATGAAAGGCAGGTCCTGCTTAACTAACGTGATAGCCTTCTATGACAAAAGGTGACCAACTTTGTTGATATCCAAGTAGAAAATATGCACAGCCTTTCCCTCATCCACTAAGTCTTTGACACCATTTTCCAGAGCACTCTCTGTGAGAAACTGGCTACTCATGGCTTCGACAGGTGTACTCTTTGTTAGGTAAAAAACTTTCTGGATGTCCAGACCCAAAGAGTGGTGGTGAATGAAGTTCAATCCAGTTAGCAGCCATCCAAGTAGCATTCCACAGGGCTCAGCACTGGGGCCAATTCTGTTTAATATCTTTATCAATGGTCTGGACGAGGTGATTGAGTGCATCCTCAGTTAGTTTGTAGACACATCAAGTTGGGCAGGAGTGTTGATCTGCCTGAGGGTAGGAAGGGTCTACAGAGGGACCTGGACAGACTGGATTGATGGGCCAAGGCCAAAGGTATGATGTTCAATAAAGCCAAGTACCGGGTCCTACACCTGAGTCACAGCAATCCCAGGCAGTGGTACATGCTTGGGGAAGAGTGGCTGGAAAGCTTTCTGGTGGAAAAGTACTTGTGGCTGTTGGTCAACACCTGCCTGGAGGTGGACCAGCAGTGTGCCCAGGTGGCTGTATCCTGGCCTGTATCAGAAAGAATATGGCCAGTAGGATGAAGCAAGTGATCGTCCCCCTGTACTTGGCACTGTTGAGGCTGCACCTCAAATCCTGTATACAGTTATGGGCCCCTCACTACGAGAAAGACACTGAGGTGCTGGAGCGTGTTCAGTTGGTGCATGGTCTAGAGAAAAAGTCCTTGAAGAGCAACTGAGAGAACTGGGGTTGTTTAGCGTGGAGAAGAGGAGGCTGAGGGAAGACCTTATCACTCTCTACAGCTACCTGAAAGGAGGTTGCAGCAAGGTGGAGATTGGTCTCTTCTTCCAAGTAACAAGTGATAGGACAAGAGGAAATGGTATCAAGTTGCAACAGGGGAGATTTAGATTAGATATTATGAAAAACTTCTTTGCAGAAAGAGTTGTCAAGCATTGAAACAGTCTGCTCAGGCAGTGGTTGAATCACTATCCCTGGAGGTATTTAAAAGATGAGATAAGATGCTTAGGGACATGATAGGGAGCCGGTTAGCATAGCTGAGCATGGCGCTAACAACGCCAAGGTCGTGGGTTTGACTTCCGTGTGGTCCCCATGTGTTGCCTGATCTAGTCGAGAGGTGGCGTCCCTGGCAACAGGGAGGCTGGATTAAAATGATCTCTAAAATCCCTTCCAGCCCATGATCTAGTAGTGGACTTGACATTGCTAGGCTAATGGCAGAATTCAATGATCTTAAGGATCTTTTCCAACCTAAATGATTCTGTGATTCTATGAGAAACCAACCTCAAGGTGCCCAAGAACCTAGTTTATTTGGCAGAAAGGAAATACTGATCTTAGAAGAGATAGTGATTGGGCATCCTTACATAACCCTGCATCACCCATTGGATTGGTGAAAAGAGTAATAAATGCAATTAAAGTCAATGAATTTACACTAGGAGATAACACATTTCAGAATAGAATCAAGTATTGACAGCAGATATACCTGGAGAGACAGGTATGTGCTATATATAAGTTTACCAGTATAATTCTTCTGCTTTCTCTCTTCTCTGTCGAAAATATCTTTGGCATCTGGCTCCAGTTTTACAATAGACAATAGACTGGTTTTTTCCTTACTGGTTTGTGTGTCTCTAACTATTCAACCCATTTCAGTGAGTTGAAAGAAAAGTAGATCAGTTCACAGGCTACAGCAGAATTGATATTTTTCATCCGTAGTTCTCTTGCAATCTTATGTATAAACATCCTTTCAAGACAGTTTCCCAGGAGGGGGGTGGGAAGGTGAAGCCATGTAAAGTACTTACTGCATCTGAGAGAAACACATCTGGAGAGGCCACAGAGTGCATTAGCTCACTAAGGTGATGAAGTGAAGTTTGAAATGACATTTAAGTGCCTTAAGGGACGACTGCAAAGGAGAGCTACTGACTGGGTAAGGTTTTTTCTTTCAACACACTAAAAAGCTTTTGTTATCTTGCTAACCTACTGGTACACCAATAGGAGAAGTTTTATTAATATCAAACAAAAAATAGAAAGAGATGCATCCTCTACTTGAACATTTTTTGCTGTAGCAATATGATGGAACTGTGCTCACGCCTTCAAGATGGTGTTGGGTTTGCCTGAGGGAGACATGTCAGCAGCACAACCGCAGTAACTCAGTGGAAGCAAATCATACCCTTAATACTTCTCAGTTTAGAGAAATACTGAACTGATATAATATGAGTAGTCTCATCATCAAAAAGAGAACTCTGACACCTTTCCTCTCTTTGGCTTTGTTTATTCTCCTTTTACAAAGAAGTCGTTCTTCACATATTTTACAATATAAGATAAAAAAAATGAGAAATAATAAGATATAAAATAAATATTTTCTTTATTTAAAAAGAACAGTGACACTTGTCCTATTTGCAAAGTGTTTTGAGATAGACTAAAAGCAATAAAAGCTACACAATATTCACATATACTATTTAAAGGACAAGTAATAATCATATCAAGCACTTCTGTAGGTTTGGCAGAATCAAATACCTTCTCCTGACTCACACTCCCCCAGCGACAGTTGATAAGAGGAGAGAAACTGGGTTAATTCTTTCAATCCTTTCTTCATTAGTCCATGCCTCTGTGACAGCTTAGATTAGCTTAATATGCAGTCCCATTGGACTTCATACGATTTGCTACGTAATTTAATTCAATGAAGAAATGTTTTGCATGCATCACATAGAAATATTTGTGTCTACAGAACTGACTGCATTATAAATTCAGTGATCTGAACTTAAAAAGATGTCACAGTGTGCTACACTTTTAAATCATTTACACTTTGGAACATTTGCCTCTGATGCACAAAATAGACACAGAAACCTACTAAGGACCTTTTTCCTCTTCTACGATATATTTTGAAGTACTGATTAATTTGTGAAGTAGTATGTTATCACTTGTAAAAGGTTATTGTATTACTTTTGGAGATTCACACTGAATGAATTTTGGTTCTCTGAAATGAATGCCAGAAATCATACCCATTTCACAAACCCAGTATTTTGTTACTGTTTAAGTAATTACGTATTAACGTAATTAATATAGATGCATGAGATATTCTATTTAGAACTCAAACTGCTCCTGTACAAAATTCAGAACTAATTATAAAAAATAAGGAGGGATACCTTCGCTGCGCTTGTGTTTTCCAATGGCATTTACTTTATATTCTCCAGTAAAATCCATCATCAACTTTCCAGCATAACCAGTTATGTTTCTAGCTTGCCTATACCGAGTAAATGTAACTTTGTAGCAAACACTAATGATACAAACAGTGCATTGACTTCTCCTGCAAGGATACGCTAAAATGAATTTGAAAATTAATTTATGAGAAGTGGTGAGATTGAAATAAACAGCAAAAACTCTTTTTATACAAACTCTCCCAGCATTGAATACATACAATTCTTTCCTAGAACAGAATTCCTAGCAACTTGTCTTTGAAAATATTTGGTAACGAAAGCTTTCTTAGGAACAGTGTGAGATTAAAACCAGCAGTGGGTTTCCTCCAAATACTCCCTTTCAACAGGTACATATATTATGTTAAGCAGTTCTGCCACTACTGTGCAATCAAGTCCTTAGTAAGGGCTTTGGTACTTGGTCCTTTATAATTTATTTAATGTCCCTACTGTCAACAGGGCTATGAAAGTCATTGTTTAGGAGCATCACAAGTGGAAATAAGATCTTTTCAGTTTCCAAGAAAAGTATTATTTTGTGGCACTTGTCAAGGAAAGTGTTCCCGCAGAGTTGGAAATTGTGCTCATTCTTGTAAATACCTTCATGAGATGGGCTACTTGGTGTTTTCAAAGTGAAAAGCAATTGTCACAAGAAAACTCCACATTCACTTTGAACACGAAAATTCTACGGAATTCTATGTTTAGACTCACCTAGACAGTATCAGAAGGTATTAGATTCAAACATAAGAGTGAATCTGTAGAAGTGGAGGAACATTTTCACTGCAGAAGACCACAACTCAGCAGCAATTTATATCATAGTGTTATGTGTTACTGCTGTTTATCAGTAGGACCATGTAGGCAGTAAAGATGCCAAATGAGTGGAAAAGCTGAAGACTGAATTTATCTGAACTACTTAAGAGAAGGGAAAAACAACTGCATGTTTATGACAACAGCTGTTGAGATAGCTCTAATAATAAACTTACAGGAAAAAAATCCCAAAGTGAATTTGACAATGCAATGATGTATATTTGTATGACTGTGTAATTTGGAAGTCATGGTGAATTTAAGGACTGGGACAAAGACCTTTAACTAGAAACTAATTCTAATATTGTACTTAAAAGAAAAGCAAACCAACTGTTGAACAAT
>NW_009735656.1:0-27736 GCF_000703405.1 Apaloderma vittatum | reverse complement strand
TGATTTTATTAAATTATACTGCGTTACTGAGGCAGCAGTCACTTGGTTTATGGGTGAATACCAGATCCATAAATGCACAGATCCTTAGATCTGCAGAGATGGAGCTGAAGAAGTTCTCAGTTGTTTTCAGTACAGAGACAATGTAATAAAGCACAAGCAGAAATCCATTTTTTTTGATGGGGCGAAGGGAGAAGCATTACAAATCCATGGATGACAAATTTAATTCAAAAAGGAATGGTAGTAACCATTTTTAAAGCTTCAATTCTTCTGAGGAAACTGCTTGGCCTAATTTCAGGCAGAATGATCCATTAAAAATCCTGAGATGGGGAGCATCAAGCCAACCACTTCAGGAAGATATTTAAACGAGGCCTTGTGCCAGCAAGTGACTCAGTAAGCCACAGGATTTGTATGTGTTTTTCTTTTCTTCTCAGAATGTTAAGTCACAGACAAAGTGCAGAAAGCTGTAGCAGAGATGGAAGGAACTAGGAAATGTCTTCATTACAGCTGAGTGAGGATTTTTCTGTGGGAAGGCTACATTTTTCTGCAAAATACAGTACTTTAATTTTGTCTCAAGAAAGCTGAAAAGCTTTTATTTCAAATGATATCGTAATGCTGATTTGTTGGGGTTTTTTTTGGTTTTGTGTTGCCTTTTTTTATGTGACAGAGATCAAGACCTTCATTTCTGAATTCACCCTTGATTGTCTCACCTCCTGGGCACTCTCTGAGAGCTGTGATGCCCAAGAGAGCCAGGCTCCCCACCCCACCAGTGTTTCCCCTGCAGGTTACTGGGTGGTCGATTAAAGGACACACAAGGCAGATAGGCAGAAGCACCACAGATGAGGATACAACTTTAATGATACATCTACCCTTTTTGCTCACTAGCACTGCTGAGCACAGTAGACTTGCTTTAGTCACCCACTGTCAACAAAAGGAAGTTTGTGATTCTCTAGGCCACTGTTTCTCCCCTATGTTGCATTTGAGACAGCACAAAGATATCCAAAATACGCAGAAGTGTGGCAAAAACCATCTAGATCTGCTTCCTCCACTGTAGCTTGCTTCACAATTGTGGTCTTCATTTTGTCATGTTTATACCGTGAAGGAGAGATTTCAGTGGAAGATGTTGGAGGTCTATTAGTAGGAAGCAGTTCTAAGGCCACAACCAAGTGGATGAGGGTGAGCTGATGACATCTTTACCAGCACATGTCACAGACTTCGTGTTTGTGAGGCCCAAGGTCCTTTGGGCAAAGAGCAGAGAAGATCAGACAGAGCGTCAGTATGACCTGGAGATTTGCCTGTGTCTGGCCTGCTGACAGAACTGTGAAAATCCATGCAACCTGTAGTCAGGTGTGAGAAGGAAGCACAGACTTACTGTGAAAGTTTTCTGCCAAGTGCTGATATCTCTGGAGTTATTGAGGTTTACAGGATCATTAGTTTCTGCCTTTCAGGGTTCAGTAAATCATCAACAGATTTACCCAAAATGCAGATATTTCAGAGAAAAAATAACCTTACTTTTTCCATTCCATTTCTTTCTACATATGTCAGATTTCTGAAGAATGGTATTAACACACCGTAGTTGTCGATTATCACTGGAAGTAAATTATGAGAGCTCTATCGTATTTTGAGCAAGGCAGAAGGAACCAAAATAATTGTATAAATATCACATCACAGGAGGCTGCCTTCCTCATCCAAGTTTCTAGCTTTCGTGAATTTGATTAAAAAATCCACAAAACCACTTTAACATCTGACTTGATGTATCTTTTCTTTTTAAAAATCTAAACATATTTTCTTCACTTGATGCTGAGGATTATACAGGTATTACAGCATTTAAGGAAAAGTGAGATGGACTCACACCTTTTAAAACATCACAACTTCTAAAACATCATAATTTTTTAAATATGTAGGTAGCAGAACTTTATGATGGTGGCCCGTGAGTGTGGAGAGCAGGAAAAGAGCTCAAGTTCTTTCTATCCCATGCAGGTAGTCCGTGTGGCACTCAGACAACAACACTAACCCTAACGAAGAGCAAGTTAGGTCTTTTAGGAAAAAGACTGGTCTTGAGTTTTCACCTCAGAAATAACTTGGCTCCTGCTGCTCCTTACCCATTTCTGCTTTGCACTGGTTTTTACTCAACCCACATTACAAGATGCTAACTCTTCTCAAAGGCATTCACATAAACCAATCCGGTATAAGAATGCAAATGCAAAAATCTCAGGCATATGAGGTAATTCACTTGATATTGGTTATTCTCAACAGAGAATGTCTTTAGCCTGGGAGAGAGATGATTTTGGTTTGATATTTGCAATAATTAAAAAGAAGACAGTCCAAACCGGTGATATATCCACTTGATATTTTCAAAGGGCCAGTTTCAAAAAGCTGAAAACAATTATGAACCAGATCAGGCAGGAGGTAGAATTTAATTAAAAACAAATGAATAGTAATCAGAAATTGTTTAAAAGCACTTTAATAGGTATTCAGAAATCTGCACTCTTACATCTGTGAAAGGCCACAGGGGTTGAAACCACAAACTGACTTTGATAGAAAGTGAAAGCAGCTCCACACACATATATACAAAAGTTCTCTCAGACATGTGTATGTACATATGGGCAAACTGTGTATTTACACAATGTAAAAAAGAAGATATGAGTAATAACTAAATAATCTGATATACATATTCTAGAATTTTGGAACTGATAAGAGAGGCATGGGTAGAGTTCTTCACCACAGAACTTAAGGAAATTAAGGCCTACTGAAATTTTGCATATTTTTTTTATATGTAGTTCCTCTTTTGTAAAGCTGAGCAGAAAGATTAAAAGAACAAGGAACTGGAAAGGCAACTATATTTTGCCCTCCACACATTTCTCACTTGAAAATTTCAGAAGATGGTAAACAGCAGTTACTTGTGTTAGAATTTTTTATGTCAGCAGATACTCACAATTTGTCTACTGGAAAAGAAGCCCTTAGGACCACTCTGAGATGACTGGAGAAGTTCTGGAGACTAAAACTAACTCAGCTAAATTACATGAGTAATAAGGATTGTGTCAGCCTGACATCGATCCTGAGGTAAAACAGAGTGGCTGGTGGTTATTTGTTTAATACAGAATCAGAAGATAATGAGCAGAGAGAAATAAAAAAAAGTCTAAATCTTATCTGATCAGCTAAAAATGAGACCCAGGTTTGGATGTTTGGTTGTTACAAACAAGACTGTTGTAATAATGGACTTTGACAAAGTATTGGATCTGGAACAAGTCAAAATTTCAATTAAGAAGTTATGGTGATTAACAAAATCATCAACTTGTCATAAAATGAGAGGGTTAAAACCTGTTTAGTTTAGGCACAGGGATGTATAACAGAGTAAATACGTTTCAATAAGTCAGATTAGCTCTTACTTTGTGTAACACCTTTGTCGATGATCTGAAAGAACACACGGGAATTTTTACTAGGAAAGATAGCAGAGGATTTTCTTCAAATATTGATGGACTCGCAACTTTATTATGGAACACAGAGCACAGCACTGCAGTTCTTTGCATACAGAGCTGTAAACAGACAAAATATATATCCATCAGCTATATTGGTTATTTTATTAAACATGAGCTCCTACCTCGGTCAGAAGTTCTCACGTGATTTTTATTTGGGATTAAATCTCTGCTCAGGAGAAGCAAGCATAAGAGTAAGTGGACAAATGAAAAGCTCTGACAGAGAAGCAATGAAGAGCATCTACAAATGTGCCTCCCATCTGCTAATCAGGCTTGTCATCACAAAACTAGAACAGCTGCAGTGATCACATATTTACTTTATGAACTAGTTTGGATCAGCCACTAGGAACTCTGTATCACATTTGAAACATCCTATTCTTAAAAATAGGATATATTTTAAGGATTTTACTTGTAATTTAGACCAAAGCTGCATTAAATTCTGTGGAAAGTGATCTCATATCCAAATCAATTTTAATGTACAGTACAGCAAGCCTCTTCACTATATTTTATAGAACCAGACATGGCATGATACATTAATAATCATTATTATATTATTATGTTTTCTTTTACTTGATATAATTAAAAATCATATGCAGGCCTATGAGTGACCCCCTGTAAATGTAAAAAAAAAAATTATCACTATTCACTGGTAAGATAAAAATTGGCAGCACATAAGGGTTGGTTCTCATTTCTGTACACCTCTGAAAGTAGCAGGAAGGTCATGATCGGTAGAAGTATGTCAGGAATTCATAAAGATCAAAAGACAACCATACCTCTGTCAAATATTTTTTCAATGTAGCATCTGATTTTAGAATAGATACATGCGGTGTTCTAACGTGGGATATCAGCAGACAGAGTTTTTAGCTGGTAATAACTCCTGTGTGCACACACATATTCCTTCTTCAGAAGAAGTACTTTAAAAGGCACTAAAGCAAATCAAGGGCTTTGAGATGTTTTCTGTCAGCTGCATGCCATTTTATCTTGCAACAAGGGACTGGGTGAGCCACTCGAGCTGTTTTTGATCCTTCCACAATTCTGCTTGTAAAGTCTTCAGATAATTTGGTACTAGGAAAATGTCACATCAGACACAGATACATGGAGCACACACTTTGACAACATTCTAACCGTAGAGGGCTTGACTATGTAACTACTTATATGGTCCTAATCACCAGGGTATTGAGCACCTCAGGTATTTAATACTGTTGATTCCCACAGCTTGCTTATGAGGCAGGGAAGTTTTATTAGCATGTGCTCAGTCAGAGCATTGTGTTACTTGATAAAACAAAATACTTGCTCAAGGTCATACAGGAATTCTACAGGGAAGCCACAGATTTGCTCCACATACTAACTGCACAAAGACTTTTCTAGGAGGGTTAATCTAGAAGAGCAGAAAACAAACTAGATTTGATCAGTTAATAAAACTTGCAATTTTAGGTAGAAATTCTGCTTTTCTAAGTTAGAATGACACAACATGTAACACAGAATAGAGCAGACAACACACTCCTTACTTAGCTTTGTGTAAATATATGCCAAATTCATTAAAAAATTCTACAAATTTAATATAAATATTTTCCTATCAGTGTCTCAAAATCATGCTTTACAATTTCAGCTTACCAAAATGGCTCCAGGAGATGAATAAGCAGGAGGGACTCAGTTATAGCTGTTTCCATGCTGTAGCTTATTTCAGGTCTGGAGTTGGCTCAGACCTTCCTCATGTGTCCTCTCTATGTGGCCAGTGCTTGCTTCTCCTGCTCCATCTCTAGGCCAGGCAGGACAGGTACACAGGAGAGAAAACAAAGGAACTTTTGGGATGGCTAAAACTGCAACAAGGATTTTTAAGAAATTAGTATATCTACTACTAGAATGATAGAGCTTGTGTTTAGAAGCTCCTTTTTGAATTTTGAATGTGTTAAAGTAGGTGTCTTTGACTGTTGGCTCATCTCTTACGGTAAATACTTTTCTAATGTGCTTGGCCATATGGGATATTTACGTAGCCTTATGAGTTGCTGACATCTCATGCTTTTGCTCTTCCTGCGTCTGTGTTTTGAAAAGACTGCTTCGGGTTTCAAGGCAATAACGCACAACATGACTTACTTTACAGAAAAGCTAAATGCTTGAACTTTTTCCTAGTTCAAGAGTAACTAAAACATGGATCATTAGTGGGAAAAATTTCTTGCAGTCACAGGCCTTAACTACAGAAGCAGAACCTTACACATGTGATGTTTCATGATACCAAATATTTAGTTCTCCTATATTTGACTGTATCAGCCTGATGATTTCTGTAATGTAAGTTTACCATTAAGTTGCTCAAACATTCTCCACTTTTTTGGTCTTCCATAGTCCTTTTTCTTTTTCTTTTTTTTTTTTTCTTGTGAATAATACTTTTTCATGCTGCATACTGAAATGTGACTCCAGAAGGTTATATGAAGTTTAGGTAGTACATGAAATGCAACCAAATTATCGAAAAACTGCATATATGATGTCTGATAGTTTAGGTTAATGGCTTCCTAACTCTAATTAAAGTTAAGTAAGAAGCATTCATTCATTTTCTTGTTTAAGTCTCAGTTCACAATCTTCTGGGTTTTTATTTGTGGTCCTTGTCATAAGAAAATCAAAATTTCTCATTAGCAAGCTGGATCATAGGAGGTTCCACAAAAACATTAGGAAAATTTTTTCACTGTTCCCAAGCACTGGAACAAGCTGCCCAGAGAGGTTGTGGAGTCTCTTTCTCTTGAGACTCAAAACCCACCTGGACATGTTCCTGTGTGACCTGCTCTGGGTGATCCTGCTCTGGCAGGGTAGCTGGACTAGATGATCTTTTGAGGTCCCTTCGAACCTCTTACATTCTATGATTCTGTGATTCTGTGATAACAGTATGATAGTAGTAATGAATTACAATGTTCCCATTGCAAATAAATTCTAGGAAGACATGGAAAGAGAGAACCATTGTGTATAGATGCCAAGACTTCTAAAATTAAATATTACTTAGAAATGCTTTTTTTTCCCCCTGCCTTCAAGAGTAATAGCATTCCCTTTTATTTTTATGGGGATTTATTTCTAAGGTATTTTTATTTAATTCGTACTCTTTTCCTTTGTACCTTAGTAAAAAGTGACTATTTTTCTCTATATTGAAATATTTTGTTAAAAATACCATACTGCTTAAATCCTCAGAGGCTTCCTAGCTTCTGATCTACTGACATAGGCAGGCTTGCAACAATATAAATAAAAGGAATTGCAACTAAAAGGGGAAGTTTTTGAAAGTTCTATAATTTATGATTACCTGGCTACATTTTCAGTATCAAAACTACTTCCAGAATACTTTTTTTTCCTAGGAAAGTCATAACGTGCTGTTTCACATTGAGTTTGTTATTAAAACAAAGCTCATTTGCATTTTGCACTGCAGGGAGTTACTTGTAAACTTCCACACAGCAAGGTGCAAACAGATAACAAACCATGAATTATACAAGGATGCAATTCGATTCACAGAATCACCTCAAAGCCTAAGTGCTTATCAGGTACTTATATTTGCACAAAACTTCTTTGGTTATAAAAAAAAAAAAGAGGCTATGCAATGTATTTGTTGCATCAACACTTTTTAACTCAAGAGATGGGTTGAAAACTAGCATTTGCCTGTGAAGATATGGTAAAGAAAGATTGAGCTGTACTCAATCAAACTTCGAAGTGTTTGCCTATTCTCTCTGGTGAACAGTGATAGGACATGAGGAAATGGAATTAGGTTGCATCATTGGACAGGAAAAGGGTCTATACTGGGAGAGTGGTTGGTCACTGCAACAGGCTCCCAGGGAAACAGATGTGGCACCAAGCTGCCAAAGCTCAAGGAGCATCTAGGCAATGTTCTTGGTCATATGGTTTAGTCTAGGTAGTTCTGCAAGGAGGAGGGAGTTTGACAAGGTGATCCTTATGGGTCGCTTCCAACTTGAAATATTTTGTGATTCTATGAAAGAATTTGATTCACAGAGCTGGGGCGTGGTTTAAAATCCCGTTGATCTAGCTCCTTCAGCAAAAATTGTGGGGTTTTGCAGCTCATCTATTTTTTGTATTTTTCAGGTTTTCCAACTTGTTTTTGTTAAATCCCAATGTTGCATGTTTGACAGATCAACCAGAAATAGAAAAAAAGTTTTCCAGAAATTAACAAATCCCAAAGTAAAAATAGATTGGAGCCTGGATAGACTTGTGATCTTACCCCACCAAGTTACTAATAAGATCCTAGAATAGTTTCAGGTGGAAGGACACTCAGAAGATCATATACTTCAACATCATTCTCAAAGTCAGAACAAGGCTGCTCACGGCTCTAGTGAGCGGCATGTAAAAAACCCCCATAAAGATGGGGATTCCAGAGTCACTCTGGGTAACCTCTACCAATACTTAACCAACATCCATCAGAACCTGAGACAGCACTGCCCTCCAGCACATCAGCTGATACCACTCTGATGCCATCTAAAAACTTGAATGCAATCCATCATTTACGTTTTTCTTATGAGGATGTTAAAGAGAATTGACTCTAGAATCAGCTTATAAAGAACATTACTCACAGCTGACCGTCAGTTAGGATTCAAATCATTAAATACTAACCCCCAAGCTGGTAATTCAGTTTCTCACGTGCCTGGAGTTACCTTTCCAGTAAATACTGCAGAAGTTAATGTTGATTGTGTTATCTGGGCCTGTGATATTAAGCTCCCCTCTCAGCCTTTTCTTCTCAAAGACTAAATAGCCCCACAACATCTTCTTATAATTTTCTTATCAGACCTAAGACTTCTTCTGTCAGGTTGTATCTGAGGTAATCGAAGCTGTTTTTAGAGGTGGTGTGGTAGTAACCGAAAATAGAAGTCTCAGTTTAAGCTATAGGCACTCATGTGGCCCCCTAAGGAAACTGGAGCCAAAAAACACAGTCAGTTCTAGGAATTCAGAGGTAACGTCATACAAAGGATTTACTCCATATGTCATCGGGATTTTAGGGTTAGTTCTTAGTGTTCATAAATTCATTAGTCACAGTTAGGCAACCCTGAAGCCGGTCTTCTGATTTTAATGGTGTATCAAGTGAAAATACTTTTCACCTCCTCTACATGGCCATTAACCTGGTGCTGGGAAAGCATTGGAAGTAAGACTGGAAATCTGAGAGAAAACTTTGGCTTTGTTCTGTGGTTCGTAGTTAAATGCTACCTCTCACTGACAGATGAGCAGATCTTATAAAAATTTTAAGGGGATGATTCTTTGAAGGATAGGTAGTTATTGGAGAAAATTGGTTTATTCGGTTAAATAAAGTTAAGGAAAAGGTAATATAACTGTTGATTCAACAGAATGATGAATGCAGCCATTGGGTGAAAAAACGAAATTATTTAAATTAAAGGGCAGTGCTGTCATAAGAAAAAATTAATATTAACTGGCCAAGAGGCAAGAAATATTTTAAAACCGTCAAAGCAGAGTGATCTAATACATCCTTCTGATAGAAATAACAGAGACAAAAGTCTTGAGTTCCAAGAATGGAATTTCACATTTATATATAAAATATTAAAGGACAGGTACCTCCTATGACCTGGGAAATTTCAATAATTTCTGCTAGGAAGTTTTAGGTAACAGTCTGTTGTTACAGTGGAACCTAGAATAACTACCAGTATTTCTTAATCACTAATATACTTGTACAAAATATAGACAATAAAATTAAATCACATATATAAAATTAAATTAAGACAGCCCTACAAAATTGTTTAATATAAATGAAAACAGTGTAAAGATGTTATTTGCGGAAACTGGCTTCAGGATAACCTGAGTGTCTGAATATATCCTTCTACGCCATTTCAGGAGTTATGATGAACATATACTGATTTTTGATTTAAAATCTGGAGTTCAAAATTCACTTGAGGATAAATTGGTCAAAAATATCATATGGAACATTAGCTCATTTTTGTTCTTTTATTTGTTCACATCAATTTCTCTAATGATACAAGAATATTTTTATATGATTTCTATTGGTTTGGTTTTGTGGGGTTTTTTTTCAGCTGGAAAATAGCTTTATAAATTATATGAAGAATAACTGGTACTGAGAGGAAATCAGACAAATAGATTTTTTTTTTCAACATATAGACGTTAAAACACTTTCTTCCATAAACCTAGCCTATGAATACTTGAACATTACAAAAGAGTGCTAAACATATGAAATAGGAAGAAAAACTTCATAGGCTGTACTGATTTTAAACCACGACATAGGCTTGCCAGCAGTCTGTTTCAGCCAGTTTTTCAGAAAGACTATGAATCACTCATTTTCCATCTTTTCACAGTCCTGACAACTTCCATTTACCTCCATTATGGCTGTAATTTCTTGCTGTAACTGAAATGCAATACATAAGTGAGAGGAGATGACTACCCATTATCATATCTTTCTTCAGATGGAGCTGAGTTTACTGCAGTTTGAAATAAAATTAAACAGGTAGTAGGCTTCTTGCATTTTCCCGTTATGTTTAGCTTTCTGAAGCTCAAGAAAACCTTAGAAAAGTGGCTGAGAAGAAGTTTCTATTACAAACCAAAAAAAACCAGAAAGATTTCATTGTTAGGGACTATGAACATATGGGCCAATGTGAGGTTTTAAGATCCAGCTGCTTATGACTAAAGCGAAGCGCGTCTACGTTACACAGTAATCTGATTCCCATGAGCTTGCTGCTGAAAACAAAACATGGACAGGGGTTACAAGAAACTCCAGCTACAAGGAAGCACTGTAATCTAATTACACACTTTCTGTGTGCTTCCCACATTGCTTCTGCAGACAATCAGTGACTTTTTCAAGCAAAAGGTGTTGTTGGTAAGTACATGTAGCAGCTACCCAGTATATCCACTGCTGGCTTGGGTCATTTTTTACTGCTATACTTCCACTGTCAAAAAGCCCTTGGGTGCTAACAGGGTGCAGAAGAAGGGGAGGGCTTTCTCTAAGCTCAAAAGTAACTTGTGCCTACTGGTGTTGTAGGCTTCAAAACAATACAATTTGCTAACAAAGGGAAACATGCCAGTTCTGAATGGCAGACACTGATTCAGATGTAACCTGCTGATCACTGATTTTTTTTTTCATTACAAGTTGAGCTCTGTGCATTCGGTCCACAGAAAATATGGATTTGTTGCAGAATGTGCTTTCTAGTTGAAATAGCAGCAGCTAATTCATCCATTTCTCAGGATCCCTTGGGGAAACCAAGCTGGCATCCAATACATTTAGAAAAAGTGAAAAAAACAATTAATAATTAACACAGACGATGAGGAAATGGAAAACCATTTCCTTTTAAATACAGATAAGGGATAAATATTGTGCTGCTAATGAGTGGTCTCAGATACATGGAATAGTATCTACTTATTTGCTTAACTACTCAAATTACCTTTAGCTATTTATATTATTTTTGCAATAACTTCTAAGTTCATGATAATGCAAGACTGAAAGGGACCTCTTGGATCATGGAAACCCATGCCCTGTTATCTCAGGCAACTGTGGCAGGTAATCGTTTCATGAAGTGATCAAAGTCCTCTTAAAAACTAATTTTGTTGTTGCTATTTTGATTTGGGGGAGCTGCTTCTACAACTGCTACTGGAAAACTGTTCCAGAACTTCAGTCCTTTGATGCAGTAGTGAAGTTTTCAGCATATTTTATTTCTAGCCAGTTTATATCCATCTGTTCCTGTGCCAACACTATTAACTTAAAATCCCTCTTTCCTCCTCCTGGTACTGTCTTTATTGACATGTTTAGAGAAGCAACAAACCCATACTGTTCTCCCAGATCAGTCAGAGCAAGGCATTTTAATTTTACATCTTGATAGCTCTTCTTTGTGTCTTTTTCTTTTGAATTTTTCTGTGTTGCTCCTGAGGAACTAGAGCTGCACCCCATGCTCTAGACTCCACTGCCTTCTGCCGCCTTGCACAATAACATTTTATGAAATCCTCTTAGTGGGCTGGCAATTCCACACAGATCTTCCCTGAAAATTCTGAAATAGGGTTCTAATTGCTTGGGCTTACCAGCTTCAGCAGTTCACAGCTCTGAATTTTGGTTTCCTTTTCACAATGCCAGTTTTAATTCTTACACATTTGCTTCTAGTAGTCCCCTTTCCTGTGACTCCACGAGTTTTATGATCAGAGGTGAAGAATTTGCTTCATTTCAGGACAGATGGACAACACCTCTTTCTTCTTACATCATTCAAAAAATCTTTCTTTCTAGGCTGCACAGATGCCCATCTTTATCTGGAAGGCGAGAACAGTTTTGCCCAGGGAGCTGCACAGCCAGCTGGTGGCAGTACCTGACAAGAACTTCAATCCCACTCAAGTTGAAGAGGACATGGATGTCAACTGTCCCACTTTTGTAGCAAAGACTTTGACCTTTAGACTACTGAGCAAAAGACCCCATCCGGATATTTCTCTAAACAAAGACATTCAAGAAGTGTTTTCACGTTTCAAATATTAGGTCCAGAGATAATCTCAGAGTCAAGGAAGGAAAGTGAGCGCCTCTAAGAGGAAGAATTCAGATGTATCTTTCCCTTTGGCAGTTTCTGTTTGTTGATTGATGTGTTCTAGCACCCCACACACAGGATCTTGTGAACCCCTGTGTAGAGCTTTGCCTTTCTTAACCTACCTGTACAGAACCAATGTGACTGTGTCAACCCCAGGAGTTCAGAGCTGAGCATGTAGGTCACAGTCACCATAATACCCCACAAAGCCACTATGTTGAATGCTTACATTTTTGTAATAAAATTAATGGGATATGGCTGCATAGTGTAAGGTTTAATGCCTCTTGTTAACAGCTTTCAGAAGCATTTCACTATTTTTCACTGTTCTTGCATGCCAAACAAGTTTTACAAGTCCTGCATATTCTCTAGAATGTTCTGCTCTGACCGATAATAACAGATATAAAAAATGTATGCCAGGCTGCCTATCTAATTCTTCCTTTGCTCTCACAAATACCATAGTCTGTGTATAATTTCCAGTGGGCTCACCATGAAACAATGTAGAAATAGGAACGTTGCCAATTTTAATGTTATCTGCACAACATAAATTTTTTATGTGAGTTTTGATTTTATTAATAAAATATTCAGCTCAGTTCCTCTTAGATGATACACTAGTAGCAGACTTGATACACAGTGGAGTTTATCTCAGCACAGTCAGAAATAATAAACTTTTCTTAAAAGAAAAAAGTGGTTTATGACCTTCCTGCCCACTTGCCACTTACCTTATTTTTACTCTTTATGCTGAACCATGAAACTGCTAAATTGTCCATTTACATGTTACTGACACAAGCTAAAAAACAAAATTTTCATTCCAAGAACAAAAATCCCAGTTGCCACATTTCAGTAAAACTATCTCGGCTGTTGTGAGAATTCCAGGACAAGGACACTGTACTGCGTGGTCTGAGGCATGGCAGCTTGCTATAATTACAAGGGAGCCAGATCCTCAGCTGGTGTAAACTGCCAGGGCTCCACTGGTAGAGAGAGGATAACTTATACCAGCTGAGAATCTGAGGTTTGATTGTTATATGATAAGGGCTGTGCCTATTTGACATGCGAGTATGAGCTATCAAATTTGTCCTAAGGGAGGTTCATGCACTCCCTTTGTTTTCCACTGCCAAATTCCTTTGACATTCTAATTTGGGTCCCTGAGATAATTTATAACATAAATACTGCTGAAGATAAGGGGGCTTTGATGCCATTTTATACGTATAGCTCCTTCTTGGAGATAATTTAATTTCTAAAGCAGTAATAATAACATCTCCAATAATGATGCTTTCAGGGAATATAGACTATGATAAACTGTCACCAAATGAGGATGGCATTAGATCACCCTCCCAGATTATGCAGTGTTCATTTAAAACTGGAGGAAACTGAGATGTGTGCAAATGAAACTATATTCTGCAGCATTCAATTTATATATCTAAAGCAACATCTCAAAAAATACATTCTGAGGAAAACCTGTTTGTTTCCAAAATCTAAAATGTTGTCCTCAGAACTGATCATAAAAATTGGGAATTTTTCCTCATGTTTATGTTTATATTCTGTTTATGTATCTTTATATTGAAGTGGTGCTTGGAAGATCTTGCAGGAAGAAGCTCTTTGCTGTAATATAGATGCAAAGGCACAAAGTAAAACAAACTCTCTCGTAAAGAGCTTACTGCTTAAATTGCTGGGGAAGAAAAAGAGACCTTTGCTATGGAAACAAGGAATAGGCAGATTAAATGACTAGCTCCAGGTCATTCCTGAATAACAGTTCAACGCCTTAAGCATGAGGCCATTCTTTTGTTTCATTTTGGGTCAGGTATTTGTAAAATGAAGTTGTATCTTTCTTAAGATTTTTCCACCATTTTGGGGGGGATGGAGAAATCTACACAAAACCAGAAAATCAGAATATTTTCAGAAGCATTTGTATTAGGTGTTTCAAAATGAATCAGGTTTGACATGACTCAATTTTTTTTTCTTTATAAAAAAAGGTGTTAAAGTGGCTTTCAACCTCTTTTCAACCAATATCCACTGGAGAATAATAACCCTTTTGTCTAGTTGTTGCCCAAATCCAGAGGTAGATAAACGCTAAGAGCATTTCAATTTGCAACAACAACAAAATCTGACTTCCTTGAAATTGCACTTAATATGTACTTAGAAATGCTTCAACTCATCAGGTTTGAGTATCTGACTCACGGCTGGCACCTGTGTCTTTTCAGGGACTTGAAAAAGACATTCTTTAAAAGTCCTCTGAAATCCTTAATGTGGAGGCATTCCCAGGGCACACTAAGATGCAGACTCAGAAAAAGAAGTGGTGGCCAACCCTTTCATTTTTTACTGGGAAAAGAAATACCAGCTCTTTCACTCCAGGTTTGATACCCTTCTCAGAATGTTTAAACCTGTGCATCTCACCCTTGATTACAGCATTATGGGCAAATGACTGATCTTTCAAAGAACTACTCCCATTTCCTCCCATGAGAAACCTTTATTTTGATGGCTGTGCTGCTTTGGTAGTGGGAGACTACAGGTTTGAACACTTCCATCTAAGTAAGAGATGGAAACTGAGGTTTCTTGGTGGATAGGAGTGACCCAGTCTCCAAAATGCTGTATTGTACAGGCCTAGTGTGTTGTATTTTGAAAGGAAAAGCACTAATCACTTACATGAAATACAGATTCTTTCTAAATCATTTAGAGTAACCTTCCACACTTTTTGACTCCCAAGTGGATGGGTATTATCTAACCTCACAGCAGAGAGGAAGCCTGTATCCTTAGCCAGTGCTAATCGGCAGCATGAATACTTTGTGTAACCTCTTTTTAAATCTATATTTATTTTTTTTTAGGTTTCTTGCTGTACAAGGAGATTAATGGCATAAAATAAAGTTTCCTAAATCCCATTTTGGGAGCTAGGATCCCCCCAAAGGGGCAGTGCAGTCTTTTACTGGATTGCATCTCAAGGATTGCTCAGTGTTGCCAACTTCTTAAACACGGGTCAGGTTTCGTGCAAGGGAACCTTTGGTGACCGGCTGAGTCATTTTATGCCTTGTTCAAATGAATGAATATTTTCTATTTTACCAAACAGGTGTGAAAGCCTATAAAGTGCTGGGGGAACAGCTGGTGAAACACACAGATCAAGATATTGTGGTAGGTTTCCTCTAAGGAAAATGGCCAGTCAGCACTGCTTGGGCTTGCTTGCTCCCTCCAGGAATATGCTGGTGAGCTCCAGCGAGGTCTGCAGCGAGGTGACCTCCTGCCACATTGCAGGGGAGACAGGCAGCCTTTTGTGTTATTACCCCAAACCAGGCAAGGCACTTTTTCATTCACTATAGCAACTGTCACTGTGAGAGTGATGACAGTGGGAACTAAACCACCACAAGCGAAACTGAATCAGCTCCTCTGGACAGAGAGCAGCATTCCTAGCATACTTCCAGGGCCTCAGGCCAGCAAGGAAAAAGATACTTTATCTCAATCTCTCTTCCTTTAGCTACAGAACTAGCTACACTGGTAAGCTAAGTCATCCCCTTGTCTACAAGTCATTCTAACAGCTTGATGCTCTCTACTCCCTCTTCCTCCTCTCCAGCAACCATTTTAGGAAAGCTTACCCTAGTTTGAAAGGATTCTGGAAGAAAAACCCCACACTTTAAAATTCATCAGGATCGATTGCTGTCTTAAGGCTGAGACCCTAGGGAAAAGTGGCTCCTCACCAGTACTCCCAGAAACAGCCATTTGAATGCCTGAAGGATGCTCTCCTTATTGGATACAATTTTGTTGATTGTGAGGCAATAGTGAAAAGGTTGAACTAAAGAGAAAGTATGTCTTCCTGCCATCTTTTCTCCCTCCCTTCCTCCCTTCCTTCCTCCTTCCTTCCCTCCCCCATCACTTCAGTCCTGCTCCAGGCTCTAAAGTCCAAATCATTGAAAGTTCTTACAAGTTCTTACAAAAGATGATTTGAAAATTTCATTCAGTGCCTGCCTCTTCTTGGGATACATCTAAAATGTACTAAGTGCAGTGCCAGTTACTTAAAGAAAATATATTTTAAATGTACAGCTACTCCCAGACAAACCTCATGACAAAATTAGGTTTTCAAAATGAGTTCCATGGCACAGAAACTTGCCTCTCATTTTGACACACAATACAATCCCTGTGCAATACCCTGGATATTAATTAAGTTGAAATCCATATGAAAATATCCTTTCCATCTTCCTGTACACAGAAACCTGGTGCAGGCAAGGCTTCGATCCAGCATGAGCCTGACAGCACTGAGTGAAGAAGAAAACCATTTGTTTCTCTCATCTTTATTTGATGTGAAAAAGAAGGGGGAAAGAAGTCATCAGCTATGCCTAATTTATATCTCCCAGTCTTTAGAATTAGCAGCAACCATCAGATTCAGTCAGACTGATAAGCAGGTAGAAGTGGTAATGTGTCTTTTTAAGTAAAGGGTGTTGTAGTGGTTTGACCCTGGCTGGAGACCAGATGCTCACCAAAGCTTCTCTGTCACTCTCCTCCTCAATTTGACAGGGGAGAGAAAAAATAGCAAAAGGCTCATGGGTTGAGATAATGGCAGGGACATCAGCCACCAATTACTGTCACAGGCAAAACAGACTCAAATTGGGAAAATTCATTTAATTTATTGCCAATTAAATCAGAGAAGGGCAATGAGAAATAATCTCAAATCTTAAAATAAAAGCCACCTTTCTCCCACCCCTCCCTTCTTCCCAGGCTTCACTTTACTCCTGTTCTGCCCACCTCCCCAACACTGCCCCCTGGGATTGAGGAATGAGGGTTGTGGTCAACTTACTAATGTTGCCTCTGACACTCCTTCCTCCTCAAATCATAGAACAGTTTTGACTGGAAGACACCGTCAAGATCATCAAGTCCAACCTTTTCCTAGCCCTATCAGCACCATTAAACCATGTCCTTCAGGACAACATCTACCCTTCCATAAACATCTCCAGGGATAGTGATACAACCACCTCCCTGGGCAGGCTGTTCCAATGCCTGATAACCCTTTCAGTAAAGAAATCCTTCCTAATATTAACCGTAAACCTCCCCTGGTGTAACTTAAGGCTATTTCCACTTGTCCTATCACTCCTCACTAGGGAGAGCAGACCAACCCCCGACTCTCTACAACCATCTTTCAAGTAGTTTTAGAGAGTGATAAGGTGTCCCCTCAGTTTCCTCTTCTCTAGGCTAAACAGCCACAGATCCCTCAGCCTTTTCTCATATGACTTATTTTCTAAGCCCTTTACCAGCTTGGCAGCCCACCTCTGTACCCTCTCCAGCATCTCAGTGTCCCTCTTGTAGTGAGGGGCCCAAAACTGGACACAGTACTCAAGATGAGGCCTCACGAAAGCCAAATGATCACCTCCCTGCTCCTGCTGACAACATTATTCCAGATACAGGCCAGGGTGCTGTTGGCCTTCTTGGCCACCTGGGCACACTGCTGGCTCATGTTCAGCTGGCTGTCAGTCAACAACCCCAGATCCCTCTGCCTGGCAGCTCTCCAGCCATATCTTCCCTGCCACATCTTCTCCAGCCACATCTTCTCATTATCACACTCTTCCCCGGTTCCAATGTGAGGTCCCTCCTATGGGTGACAGTTCTCCATGAACTTCTTCAGCATGAATCCTTCCCACGAGAAACAAACTGCTCCAACATGAGTCTTTTCCATGGGGTGCAGTCCTTCAGGAATAGACTGCTCCAGTGTGGGTCCCATGCAGGGTCACAAGTCCTGTCAGCAAACCTTCTCCAGCCTGCGTTCATCTCCCAATTGGTCCACAGGTCCTGCCAGGAACCTGCTCCAGAGTGGCCTTCCCTTGGAGTTTTGGCTTCCTTCCAGCATTCACCTGCTCTGGTGCCATGTCCTCCATGGGCTCCAGGTGTGTATCAGCTCCACCATGGACTGTCTGTTTCACCATGGTCTTCACTGTGGCTCAAGGTAATCTCTGCTCCTGGAGCATACCCTCCTCCTTCTTCTTCACTGGCCTTGGTGTCTGCAGCTGTTTCTCTCACATATTATCACTCTTTTCTCTGCTTGCAATTTCACATTAATTTTTCCCCTCTATTTAACTATGTTTTCCCAGAGGTTCTACCACCATCGCTAATGGGCTTGGCCTTGGACAGAGGTGGATCCATCTTGAAGTAGGCTGTCATTAGCTCTGCCAGACTTGGGGGAAGATTCTAGTATCTTCGCAGAGAAGCCACCCCTGCTACTAAAATCTGGCCACGCAAACCCAATATAAGTATAAAGGCCCAGAGATATGAGGACTCTGAAGACAAATTTAGGAAAACAGGGCAGGCAGCTGTGAGATGCACATGGAGAATGACTCTTGAATTGCTAGGGTTACCCACTCTGACACATTTACTAGGGCTTCAAGGATAGGCATCAGAGTCATTGTGAACAATTTTGAGGGTGTTTTACTACGTAAATGAACTTGAGCTCGCCATAGTTTTTCGTTTCTGTCATTTGTTCCTGCCCACAACAGGGAGATTGGGCTAGATGATCTCTAAGGTCCCTTCCAGCCTATGCCATTCTATGATTCTATGATTCTATGATTTCTTTTCAGACTGATTCTTCTTTTCAGTACACTCAAGTGTGCTTCTGTGCAGGGAAGAACCTCTTAGGAAAATAAAAGGTTCTTTTTTTTTCTTTTTTTTTTTCACATAATGACTTATGAGTATTCTTGAGATGGGATTGTGAAAGTAAGCAGAGTGCTGGATGCTGCCCTTACCAGCTAGCAGAAGGGTTACATTTCTTGGTTTTAGTTTTTCATAGAAGGAAGATGAGATGGTAGCTGGCACCTGAAACGCCTGTGATGTGGAAGCTGCTCATGCCATTTCCATAGATGCCATTTCCCTTTTCACTGTGTGTCTCTCTCAAGCATCCATAATAAAATCTCATGCATACATCCTTGGGCAGCAGCAATACATGTGTATATAGGATCCAAACAATAACCAGAGTAAAGATTAAGTGGCAGTCCTGGTTTGAATCTCTATTCCTTCTTCTTCTCACATTACCTCATTTTTTGCCTTTATCTTTCACCTGCGGCAACCTTTACTGAACATAATTGTCCTTGACCGTTTAACACTGTATCCAACCTTCTGTCACATAGTGATCTCTACCTTTCTCTCAAATTCATCACAATATCAGATAAATGAACATAGAAAGTCGAGATCCTCCAGCTTTTCCACTGAAAGATTTGCCACTGCGTACTCGTTGCAAGGCTTGCAGGGCTGATGTCAGTAGAATTGGCTGTGAATCATGTTTGGCTGAGAGATAATAGGAGATTTAATTAGGTTAGAATGATTCTGGAAATAACCGTATTTGTGTAGCAAGGAAGGTAAAGAGGCACTCAGAAGAACACAACTATAAATTACCTTATTAGCAAGAGCCTTTAAATCACTGATAATTGCCTCTGCATGTTTTCACATATTCCTTTTAGTTAGCAAGTTAGCCCTTTTAGTTAGCAAGTTGGAGTTAAAATTAAAATAAGATAAATAAGTCTGTAAGTAAGGTGAATTACCTTATAAACTTGTTATTCATTAGCTACTCTGTGGCAAATTAACTCCTGCATACTCTTCCTTAGAGTCAGTGCAAAGAAGTCTATGTCTTGATGAAAACACTATAAGCTGAATCATATTTCCTTTGAGTAAGACTGGAAATGGACAGCTAATATAAAGAAAATAGTGTCTTGTAAATCCATTCTTGTGGTCTTGTATTTGTTTGTGGATACAATGATTTCTGTTGATGTCTCAAGGTTTTAATCAAATGCTTAACCTGCCTCATCTTACTGTGTACGAAACAGGGAAAATAAACTAAACCAGTTTTGGGTAAATGACCAGAAACTCTTCCTGCAGATGGAAAGCTTGATTCTATCTTACCTGAAAGTTATCACGTCTTTCAGTACCATCTTGTCAGGACTGTGGTCATCAGTCCTTTCTCTCTCACCTCAGCACCTGGACTATTTTCCTCAATTTACATAGAAATGGTGCACAAGTGGAGCATACTGTATGAAAAATTGAACTTGATTTTTCATTTAGCATAAAATTGCCTGAATTTGATTATTTTCTTGGACAGAATTTTAAAGCTTAGAGGAGAAAGAGGAAGAAATGTTAGTGTTTTCAGTCAGTGGAATTCTTTGGAGAGAATTATCTGACAATACTAGGCTTGTAAATAAGGATTTTTGAGTAATTATTATTTTAAATCAATAATGAAGTAGTATTAATGTTAATAGATTTTTCCAACACTAAAATAATATTAGCTTTGGAAAAGATGTTCATTCTGTTTTAAATATTTTTTTTACTTTGTTCCTGCTCAAGAGATTCTAAATAACGACAAAAATTATTTTATATTTAACACAGTTTTACTATTCTGACTACCTCCAACTATATTTAAAATCTGTTTTCTTTTCTTTGGCATTTCAAATTTAGCGCTCATGGATATTTGCAATTTACAGAATATTTTACCTTTTGTTTCAGTTTGAAGCGAAACTGATAGAAAATATAACTTTCTCATCTGCTCCCCCCTCCCCCCCAAAGAGTTCTAATTAAATTTAAATATGTACGTTTATTCTGCAATGGGACAAAAGAGCAATGAACTAGCAGCCTTTTCTACAAGAATATCTTTTCCCTGGTTGCCTGACCCTCGTGCCTGGGAGAGGAGTACACCACTAGCAAGTTCCTCAGCATAATGTGACAGTTGAACAGGGAGGCAGTGAAAAAAATGGCCACCCATCAGGAGGTAGATGATAGTGCACAAATTCAAGGAACGATGAAAACAAAATAGAAAGATTTTTTTAATACTCACAAAGTCTTCTAATCTCTTGGTGGTCTTGATTCTTATCTCAGTTACACCAAGCAATGAATTAACTCAAATTAATCCATCTCTTATGCAGTAATGTGAATCCAAATTTGTGCCACAATATGTTAATTACTCTTAATGAGTTACAGTAATTAATGAGGCATATTAATTCATTACATTTCTGTTATAGCAATGGTATAATGTTCACAATTTCTTTAACTTTTTCTGTTGCAGGTAAAAATAGTTTATTTTATAGGAGGCAATGGTCATAAATTAGATGCATAATGATGCAATAACATTAACACTTGACTGTTACTACCTTTAGAAAATAGAAGTGATTAATAATTTTCCTTACAGAGTCCAACAGCACTCTACTTTTGGCTAGGGAAGGAAAGGCAAATGCAACTTAAAATATACATGTTCAAAGGATCATGAGTAAAGTTAGTGGAAAGATTCCTAACGACTTTTCTGATGGAATATGTTGGATCAGGGCCTAACTGAACTCTCAAGTTTTCCCTGTGTATTAAATCTATATCATGTCTCTTCTAGATTGCCTTTTCTTGTCCTCTCTAGTGCTGACGGCATTTCCATGATATAACAAGTAACAACACAATGCTGTTTGTTGCTATTCTGCTTTCATGAATCAGTTAAAAGACGGCAAAGCAAAAGTTACTGGAAACTTGCTTTCACAGAGGCTTTGTTGGATGGAGGTTTCTCAAGTCGCAGAGGTTTCTGCTTACATCAGAGTTAAAATCTGTGCCCACAAGCCTATGTGTATGGCATAGGACAAAACACGTAACTCAGCAGACCAGCAGTTGTTCTGCGTGAGTTAAAATCTAGAAAAGGGAGAGAAAGAGATGTTATTCTTTACTGCTGTTCTGAGAATGCAATATATGGCAACATGCTGCATTTTGATTATATTTCATCACAGGTTGCTTGATACAATGTCATTAGGCATCTGTTTCCATTGTGCAAAAGTGCCTCAGAAAAATGGGCAGCAGAATCCCAGAATGGGGTTGCTTTGTGTTAGGTATAATGTAAACAAAGTCAGACTGTTCTTGCCCCAGCAAGCTTGAAGTCTAAAAGATAAAAGAAGAATTAAAAAGGAAATTGTCTAAGGCCTCTCAAGGCTGATAAGGCGCAGAACTGCTCCCTGAATGTTGCCATATAATATTGAATTTCTCTTCTCATCTTCACTTCAGACTTGAAAAGAAATTTCACACCTTGAAAGTTTCTGTAAAAGATGTTATTTATCTAGCAGAAAAGAGAATAAAGGTGAACTCATTTATTTCACCCTGCAAAAATATCTGATGATGGGTTATAGGCTGCAAAAACACACAGGAAGTTGTGTTATATTAAAGTATTACACATTTGCAGTATAAACAAGTTATTCAGTTTACAATTGGTTCATCTGTTAAAGGTAAGCGAAAAAGATATTTCATGATGGGCAAGCTGTAAATAAATTCAAAGCACTCTCAGTAGAGGAGCTTGGAAAATTGTATGTAAAATGTGAACAAAATGTGAAAAAAAAGATAGGCTGATAGAAAACGCAGTTCAAAGGAATTTTAAGGGGTTACCTACCAGACCTCTCTCTGCTGAGATCAGAAGGAATGGTAGCCGTATCACACTTTTCCCAATATGTTCTATAAACTTCCAATCATTTATGATTTGTGGTCTCCCTAGACCATTTAGTGCTTAATTAGCCTTACCATTAGAAAATATTTTTCCTTGTATCCAGTTTAACTCCCTTGCTGGCAATTTATGTTCATTACTTCTTGCTGTAGCTACTTGGACATAGATAAGAGTTTACTCCCTTTGTCTCTGCAACTGCTTTTTATGTAACCGAAGACCATTAGAAGAAAAAATGACCACAAAACCATTTAAAAAAAATACTTTAAAAATATTTGTAACGGACAGCCTTGATTTCATTAATTTTTCTCATTAAAAAAGATGATTTCATTATTCCATCAAATCTCTGGCAGCCTCAGTGCCCCATTGGTGGATGGATGGTGAGTCAGGCACAGCTCCCATCCTCACCCGGCCCACAAATCTCCTTGGTGGATCAGCCCAGCCACACGCAACACTCCTGATTCTTCTGCTGTTCTCCCAGAGCTGATGTAGTACAAGCATCAGCAGGGATGAAATAAGCAACTACCAGCTGACCAGCATAACAAAGCTCCTCCTGGTTTGGCAAGACATGGGCTAATCTTTGACTTTCTAAGGCAGAACCACTGACTGCAGATCAAAAAAGTCCCAGGTTAAAACTTGGGTATGTTAATGAGCAGAACACAAACATGGTAAATCCAGACAAGGAACGGGCACTCTGCTAATTGCTTAAATTCACTCTTTGTGTGGCTACCAGGTGGCTGATATAAGTGCAATGGATGAAATACAGACTCATTCTGCTTTAACTTGAATTCTTCCATTCATTATTTTCTTTTCCATACCCATTTATTTTCTTTCCTCTTTTGCTCATGGTTTAACGTCTCTTTTCTTCTTCCTGCCAACAGAGTGATAGTAAGTACTGTAAAATAAATGTATCTTATGTACTACTAACTCGCTTTGAGGCGCATTTTTCCCCCTATACCAGACACATCATGTACTCTGGAAGCTCTGTAGTTAAACTTTATTTGGCATTCTGATCAGCTGCACAATATATGTTAGACTCCCAGGGTTAATTTCTCTGATTACAGACTCTTTTCTATATTCCAATTTGCAATAGCTTTGTGCATGAGCCAACCTCTACCGAACTCTATTAGATAACACAGAATCATAGAGATTACCAGGGAACAGAAGTCTCTTTCTTTGTGTCTGTCAGGTATAGTATGTGTTTCATTGATGTATTGAAGTGCAAGAGATTTCGTCAAAGGTTAAGTTCCAAGTTCTCATACATAAGACCTCAAAAATTTACACAATGGGTCATACTGAGACCACTTAGCCATCTCGTCTGTGGCAAATGTAAGAAAAGGACAGTAGAAGGAAGCTCCTGCCCTAAAATTTCTCACCAGATGCTTCTAAGTGAAAAATTGGATTTTTATAAATAACTATTTCTGTTAATAAAATTTTTAAAATATTTTAAAATATTTGGTCTCCACAACCACTCTTCTATGGCAATGCATGCAACAGTTTGTTCATGCACTATTGATAAAGAATTTATTTTTGACTTATTGTTTCTGTTCAGTTATTCTGCAATTCCCCTTCACCTAACAGGTTTCATATTCTTCACGTGTTTAGTAACTGTTGGTCTGTGTTCACCTTTTCTATACTATTTATGATTTTACACATCTTTTTCCATGCTCCCTACCACCTCTGTTCCAAGCTGAAGAATCCTAACATTTAATTTATTTTCACCCTCAAATTGCACTGTCACTCTGAAAGCAAAGTCTCCATCACTAAAAGGAATATCAATCAGCTTTTCACCAAATACTCTCATTATATATGGGCAACAAGTTCTGCAAGCTTTCGAACTGCATGAGTAAATGCAATATGTTTGGCTGTTTATTTCCCACTAGATACTGTTAGTTTCTCTTCTTTGGTATACCTAACTTATTCAGCTCCCAATGGCCTCTCTCTCTTAACATTCTATGACATAGCACTTCTCCCAAAATTATTATGAATGGGTAATCATGAAAGTTAGTTCTTACAAAGGTTTGTTCCTTATCCCATTGAAATTCAATATTTTTCCAACTAATCTGAAAGAAAATATTCTATTCAATTACTGCTAATAATACAGAAATTGATACTGAAAAGTCACATTATACTGCACTATCTAGATTGCTTGCTAAGGTAAGTGCAGTCAAGCATGTTTCCTGACACAGTACAGGTGAGTAGAACAGGCATGTTCAAAGAGCAATGAATGGTGCCATTACCACAAAACATGAAATTGTGTTTTTGGAAACAGTGATTCTGAAAAGGCTTTACAATCACTTGGGTAATGAAATCAATCTGATGCAATAATATAGTTAAGAAAGTCACCTTAGTCCTTGCCCTGAGGCTTACTCAAGGAAAAATATCTTTCTTGGCAAGAGATTTAAGGAATTTATCTATTTACTTTATAGAATAGTAAGATAAAAAGTGATTGCATGTAATCAGTAATCATGTAATCACAAGCAGAAGAGATCCTGAAGACCCTACTCATGCAGACAAAGACATGGAAAGATAAAAACTTGAAAATAATCTTTTCACCAGAAGAAGAGCAATTGGGACAAATTCTCCAGTGGATTATCTATCTCTTCAACATTTCCTATCTAAATCACATCTTCTAGAAAAAGACCACAGTCCTTAAAAAAAGACTAAAGTCTTCAGTTAGAAAAGAGTGGATGTGGTTCTTTAACCTATATTATGAAAAATATTGGACTAAGTCATTGAAATGGTTCCTGTAAATGATACAAAAATTATTGTAACGCTTATTCCTTAAATTTACACTTCACCTTCTACTTAATATCAGTAAAAATAGTAATAACTATGACTCTGTCTCCACTGCCATCACCTTTTATGCGTGGCAGTAGTTAAACATGAAGTTCAAACCCCACATTTCTCACTTCAGAAGATATTTTTCCCTATGGGATAACAGTTGGTTGGATTTAGTATTTTGAAGTAATTCTGCTGAGTGTGTTTTTCTTGCTTCCTAATTCTCAGTTTCAAAAGTCTTCCATCTTGGCCATATTTGACCCATATTTGACTCTGGAGAGTACGAACACCTCATATTTAAGTTAATCCCAGAGCTATTCTACCAGCAAACTCTGACACATACATTTCTGGGTTTCCACAGTTCTTTCACACCTTGCCTCACTTCTGTTTGCTCGCACTCAGACTTATCAAAAGAGGTTCAGGAGAGCATTGAGGATCTGTGCACATCAGCATATCGCTTTTCCGCTGATGTGCTGAGCCAACTCAGATATTTCTTAATTGAGACCAAAACCAAATGTGTGAAACTTCTAGCGGAACTCCTCACAATGAGATTCAAATCAGAATTGAGTACCCTACGCTCCATGAAAATGCTTATATTAACTCTCGCACTTTGAATTAAAATGAAAACCACACAAACAGGATAGTAAGAAAAATATAAAAAAAACCAACCCCCAAGTTATGTTCATAATAACCCTAAATGGCACCCAAGAAAGGACCCATTTCCAAGAACTAATATTTAAATGAAAATGTTCTCATCAAATTGATCTCGAGTTAAACCTCAACCAATTATATTTAAATGTAATGAAAAATAAATACAGCTGAGCTATTAAGAGAGCTGGAATAACTAAAGGTCTGTCAGCACTCCCATTATAAACCTAGTTTGTTCAGGGGATTATAAGTGCTGTAAAAATGTGTTCCAGTCTGAAACTTGGCAGACAAAGGTTGTAGTTTTAGAGGTGGGATTCTTTTCCCTTTTTATTTTTTAAAATAGGTTCAAAAAAGTACTGGCCACTTCTAAGTTACAGGATTGTTAAGCTCTGGAATTTTCCAACACTATTTTTGGCATTCCCATAATTCAAAAAAGGACTGATTTTAAAAATAAGATGATGTAAGCTATTATTAGTCCATGATGTGAACTAACCATATGCTGCTTTTGGGATTTGTACAGGGGTTTATTTTTAAAAGGCAAGTGGGTTCAAATGCCGGTCACTAGACTAATATAGTTTGTTTGACTCATAGGGTGGGATTTTTCAAGCGCCCTCAGCAATGTCCTACCTCAGCTCCCAGGAGCTGACATCAACAGGTTCAAAAGCTGAAGGCTCATCATCTGGGATAATGACAATAAAGTTAGATACTCAGTTTGCCTTCTCTTTCTGATGAACTGGAGTTTCATCAAAAATTCTCAGTATGGGATAGCACAGGCTTATTGATATAATTTCTTCCCTGCCTCCTTCTTGCTGGTAGCTTATAGATGTGGGAAACCAATGGAGCATCAAAGGCTCCCAGCAGTGCCCCCTTAATCAGTTTCTGTAAGGAGTCCAGGATTATCTGAGGTGCAGCATGCACTTTGGCCTTGAACAAGACAGCGAGTGAGCTCTGGGCACCCACTTCGCCCCACAAACCACAGCGTGACAACAACGCTACGCAGGGTGCAGATGCAAAACAAGAAAAGAGATGAGATGTGAATCCCAAGTGCTTGTGACAGTTGTCTGGGAACATGTCTAGTCAGAGAGAAGCAAGGATATTTCTTTGTATGTATGTGTGAACAAGCATCAGTGCAAAAGTATCTGTGATATCAAGGAACATTAACTTTCACCTTTCATCTTCTTTCTGTCCATTGAGTAGAGCAGGTGTGTATGCCCAGAGGGAGTAGGAAATGGACACCACTGCTGTCATCACAAATATGAGTCAGGGTCTTCAAAAGGCTGAAGAACTCTGTTCCGACACTCAGAAATCCCAAGCTCCACAGGGTCTAGCACTTTCCCAAGCTCATCTGTAGCTACAGAGCTGTTCCGCTTCTGTTGATGTTAAGAACATGTTATTTTTTACAAACATGCTTCAAAAAAGATTCTCTGCTCCCAGAAGAATCAGCAAGGCAATGGTTTCAGACAACAGTACCCTAATGCAGGATCTCAGCATTTATATTTGGGCTTGGAAGAAGCAGATCGAGGATTTGAGTCACCAGTTTTAGAAGATTAACCAAGCTGGGAAGCTATTGATTTTTGCAAATTAGAGCTTTTCATTCTCACTGTCTTTAATGCAGCTGTTGGTATGTGGAATAATTTCTTTGTCAAGTTTCTGAGGGATCATAAAGCAATTTTGTTTCTTGATTATGTGAAACAGAAATATAAAAATGTATAATAAAATTGAATTAATAATTATTTTCTGACTAGCACTTGTTAATTTCCATGAGAAGTGAAAACATACCCTTATTTCTCTATTTATTTCCATAATGAAGTATGCTGATAAAAATACTTCTATTTTGTTTTCTTATTTTTTTAACTTTCTCCTTTATAAATTACTTTGGATTTCAATCAATGCTAGGGTTTTGTTACATTTTGTCGTGGGTTAGGGCTGGGCCGGCC